>NW_016690532.1:193609-209678 GCF_001604755.1 Lepidothrix coronata | reverse complement strand
TGGGGGTCTGTGGGGTAGGAGGGGCTGCGATGGGGGTCTGTGGGGTGGGGGATGCTGAGATGGGGGGCTGTGACATACGAGAGGCTGGGACGGGGGTCCATGGGGTGGGGGAAGCTGGGATGGGGGGTCCAAGTGGTTCGGCCGCTCCCACACTCCGGGGGCCACACCCCCGCTTTGGGCTCCCCCTCCACCGTCCCCACCGCCCTGCCCTGTGCCTCCCGCAGGTCCTGGGGCTCCGCGGGGGCTGCTCGGCCGAGGACGTTCAGCGGAGCTACCGGGAGCTCGTCAAGCTCTGGCACCCGGACCACAACCGGCACCGCGCGCGGGAGGCCGAGCGGCGCTTCATCGAGCTCCAGGAGGCCTACGAAGAGCTGGCGGGGCCGCGGCGGGCGGTGGGGGGGTGACACTGTGACAAACACGACACTCCTCTGTCCCCTCACCCCGGCCGTCCCTCGCTGTGTCGAGGCAGGGACTCGAACCCGCTACCTCCCGATCCCGGACACCCTCCCCCCAGCGGCCCCCATTCGGATATTTCCGCCAGTTTCCGTCCACGTTCGGCGCCATTCGCCCCGCCCATTATGGGCGTAATCAAAAGATTCAGGAATCTGATTGGTTGTCTGTGGGGTTAGTCACGCCCCTCTCGCGGGGAGGGCGTGGCTTAGCTGCGGAACGGCGGTGGAGGGAGGGACTAAAGGGGCCTCCCCGCGCTGTCATTGGCGGACTGCTCCCAGCAGGTGCACGGTGATTGGCCGGCGGGGCGGGGGCCGCGCGCTGATTGGCTGTCGCGCGGAGGGGGCTCTGCCGGGCCGTGGCCCCCGCGCGGAGCGATCGCGGGAGGAGGAGAAGGGGGGGCAATAAGAGAGACCCCCCGGGACACCCCCGGGACCCCCCCGGTGAGTGCGGGACACCCCTCGGGACACCCCCCGGACACCTCCGGGATCGGCCCGGAGGGCGGGAGGAGGCGGGGGAGGCGCCGTTGGGGCCGGGCCGAGGGGTCTCGTGAGGGGGTGGGGGTGCGGGGCTGAGGGTCTCCTTGGGGGGGCTGAGGGGTCTCTTGATGAGTTGGGGGGTCTGAGGGAGTCAGAGAAGCCTTGTGAAGGTTTGGGGGGGTCACAGGGGGCCTCGTGGGGGGTTGGGGGGCTGAGGGACCTTCGAGGGGGTCTGAGGGGTCCAGTCTAAGGGGGTGAGGGGCCTTGTGAGGGTTGGGGAAGGCTCTGAGGGTACTTATGGGGGGGTGGAGGGACCTTATGGGAGGTCTGAGGGGCTTTGTGAGGGTTGGGGGGGCTGAGGAGCTTTGCCAGCCCAAGGGGGTGACAGGAATTTTGGGGTTGTCAAATGGCTCCCAAATCCCCAGGGACTGGGGTTTTCCCTTCCTTTGGTCGTTATTCCCAACAGTTAACGTGGTGAAAATAGGCAAGAAATTATCATTATTACTATTATTATTATTATCGTCATCATCATCATCATCATCATGTTCTCCC
Organism: Lepidothrix coronata; assembly: GCF_001604755.1. NCBI lineage: Eukaryota > Metazoa > Chordata > Aves > Passeriformes > Pipridae > Lepidothrix > Lepidothrix coronata. Next base: position 208,197 of record NW_016690532.1, on the reverse strand, counting down.
CAGAGCCCCCCCGAAGTCCCTGGGTTCAGCACAGATTCTTGCCCTCCTCATCCACTCAGGGATTTCTCCGTGGGACATCCAGGCAGCAGGGTGTGGGGAGGCTTTTCCAGAGTCTGATTCCCACTTTTCCAGAGTTTAAATCCCACTTTTCCCTCCCCGTGGGTGCTGCTCCTGTCCCAGCCCGTTGTTGAGGGAGCCCTTTCAGGGAAGTTGTGGCTCATTCCCTGTGAAAACAGAGATTCCAGAGGGATGGAAGGGGAAATGTGGGATTTAATTCCACGTGGAGAATGGGGAAGATTCTAACTGGGATGTGGGAATTGTCCCTGAGGTGCTTTCTGGTGTAATTGTCCCCCCCCGGGGGTCCTGAGGGTGCGATTTGAGGGGTCCCAGGAGCTTCAACTCCAGCTTGGGATGGGAGGAAAACTTGGAAAACTGGGAAAAATGGCCTGAAAATTCCCCAACAACTTCCTGAGGGCTCGACCTCAGTGTCCCACCAGATATTTTGGGTTTTTGAGGGGTTTAGGACTATTTTTCCCGCATTCTGGGCTGTGTTTCCCACTGGATGCTCCCACGGGAAAGCTCTGGCTGCCACATCTTCCCTGGGGGGTTTTTCCTTGGATTCCATGATCCTGGAGATCTTTCCCAGCATAAAAATGGTTCTTTTGGAAGATGTCCAGGCTTCTTCCCCTCAAAAGTTGCAGGAGGAGGGTCTGGAGAGTTTGGGGTCTTTCCTTCCCCTCTTTCCTTCCCTTCTTTCTTTCCCTTCTTTCCCTTTCCTTTTTTTCCTTCTCCCTCTTTTCCCTTCCTTTTCCTTTCCTTTTCCCTTCTCCTTTTTTCCCTTCTCCCCCTTTTCCCCCTTTCCCCCTCTCCTTTCCCTCCTTGTTCAGGCATATTTTACCCCCTGAACTCCACAGTTTTACCCCTTTGAAGCAGGAAAACGTGTCCCAATTACCTCATAAAAGATGGATGTGGGATAATCCCTCATTCCCAGCCGTGCCTGGAATAATTCCGGACAATAAATGTGTGGATTTCCCTGGAATACAGACACCTCATTATCTCCCACCTTCCACTTCCCCCCCAGGCCCCAAGAGGGACATTAAGGAATTATTCCTTTTAAATCCTGAGATGGGGTTTGGTGTTCCAGAAGCACCTTTGGGATAGGAGGAGCCGCTGGAATTGGCCTTTCCTTGTGCTTAAAAGGCTTCTGAAAACTGATTATCCTGATTTTTTTGGGGAAAAAACTGATTATCCAGACTTTTTTGGGGGGAAGAACCCTGCAATTCCAGGCAGGCTGGTGCTGCTCCTTCTTTCCTTTGGGATCAAATCCCTGGATTGATGCATTTTGTGGCTGTTTTGGGGCAAAAATATTCACTTCTGGGTCAGAACCCACCAAGGAACGTGTGAAAAGAAGGGATAAAAAGGTTTATTTTGCTCTACTTGAACTTCACATGTTTTGGGGGAGAAAAAAAATCCCAAAGTATAGGGTTTAAATTTCCTGGGAATTCAGCAGAATTTGGGATAAAACTGGAGCTGGGAGTTCTAAACAAAAAAACCTTCCCACCACAGCACAGGAATTTGGGCTGTTGGGGTGTTAAATCTTTATGTATTTTATTTAAATGTTATTTATATAATCGATAATATATTTTATACATTTATGTATTTTATTTCCTGCCCAGAATTCCCTTTTCCAAACCCTCATCCCAACCCTGGGTGTGTTTATTCCCCCCTTCCCACTTAATTCCTGTTCCTTGTCCTCCTTTAAACTGAATAAAACTCTTATTTTTTGACTGTTCAGGTGGAATTTTGGGGGGATTTTTGAGCTTCCCCGGACACTTCACAGACAATTTGTGGGTTTTTTTCAGCTTTTTGGGAGGACTTTGCAGTGGTTTTTTGTGAGAAATCCCTGGATTTTTAGTGTCTGATCCCATTTTTTAGTCGGGATTTAATTCCTTGTGCTCCACAGGGGGGTCAGGGCCCACCTGGGGCCTCCAGAGTGTTGGAAATTGGATTTTTATTGGAAAATAATTAGAAAATGCCAATTTCTGTGTACTCAGGGATGATCCCCAAGATGGAAATAACCTGGAATATGAGGCTCCATAATTCCAAAGCCAATTATCCACGTGATCCTTTCCAGGAGCCCAAAACACCCCCAAACCCCCCAATTTTTGTTTAATTCTTCCAAACACCAATTTTTTTAGCCGAATCTCCCCGAGACTGATAAAAACCCAGACAAATTTCTCCCTGTTTCTCACTTTTCCACCCAAATTTTCCCTGAATAATCAGTCTGGATGGAGCAAAACCAGCTCTGGAATTGGGAATTTGGGAATTGAGGGGTTTTTTTTACTTGCTGGCTGAGAAATTTAACTGTTTTCCCTCTGCTGACAGTCTCTTGTAACAATCCTCTGCATTTCCATGGGACGTGGGGAAGTTTCCTGCAGAAATTTGGTCCTTCCAGCCAGATTTGGGTTGTTTTGCTCCACGGAAATTCCCTTAAAACAACAATATTTGATTGAAATCTGGATTTTTGGGTCAGTTTTGGGGCTTTCCTGTCTCTCTGTAACCCCCCCACCTCCTCTTTGCGTTAATTCCTGTTTTCCCACTGAATTCCCACTTGGATTTAGTGGGTTTTTCCAGCCCTTCATGTTGAAAATTCCTGCTTTAAAGCTAGGTTGGAATTCCCAGGGATCTGCCGGGTCCCAGGAGCTTTACCAGGTGAAATATTAATTAATTATCAAGAATTAACCATTTTATCCCATTTTATCTATCCATGGGCTTTGACTCCCATTCCCAGTATTCCGTTTTTCTCCTCAGAATTCCCTTTTCCAAACCCTCATTTGCTCCACCCCCCCTTAATTCCTGTTGATTTTCCTCCTTTAAACTACACAACAAAACTCCATTTTTTGCCTGCTCAGGTGGGATTTTTGGGGGGATTTTTGACTTTTCTCAAAAAACTCCACAGACAACTCATATTTTTTTCCAGCTTTTTTATGGACTTGGAGGTGTTTTTGCCCCGATTTGCTCCCGGGATGTCCCTGCAGAGGCACTTTTTGAACATCCCTTTGTTCCGTGAATTGGAACCCGGGGAACTGAAACACTCCCAAGGTGCTCCAAACCCTCATTCCTGAGCATTCCCACCGGTTTTGTTCCCAAAAATAAGATTATAAAGGGGACTTTGGTCTTGGTTTTATTGAATTGCTGCATTTTAAGCCCGGCTTTGGGTTTAAAGCCCTTCCTAAGGGTTCTAATCCCGGGATCAGAGGTCGGGGCGGGAGCTCCAGCCTTTCCTAAGCTCCGGCTCGATCTGGAATCCCAAGGTTTTCCTGGCACAGCGTTTCCTGGTTCTGGCCACAGGCCACAGCGCAAAGCAGGGAAGTGAAACTGGGCTGGAATCCCTCGGATCCCCCTGGAATTCCCAACTCCAGACTTGCTTTTGGGGGATGAAGGAGTTTTAATTGGGAAAAGCTGAAGGCAGGAGTTTAATCCCTTCCTTTTGGGACTCTTTCCAGGTAAAAAATTCCTTTTCCTGTTTTTTTTTTTTTTTTTTTTTTTGGTACAGAAAGGAGGGTTGATTTCATCTGGGATTTCAATCATTGGGATTCACTCCTTGGGAATGAGTTTGGGAGCTTGGAAGGAAAGAGTGGAAAAGACTGGTTTTAAATCCAAACCCTGTTCCTGGAGCATTCCCAAGACTTGTGAATCCTTAAAAACAATCCTGGGACTTGCAAATCCTTAAAAAAAATCCTGAGACCTGTAAATCCTTTAAAAAAATTCCTGGGACTTGTCAATCCTTAAAAAAATTCCCTGTCACTTTTGAGTCCTTAAAAACAACCTTGATCCAGGGGTTAATTAATCCTGCAGCAAATTCCCTGTCAGGTCATTCCCACCCCTTTTCCTGGCAGGGACAAACTCTCCCAGTATCCCAAATATTTTGTGCCTCCAGATCCCTCTGTTTTCCAGAGGAAAATGAGAATTTTGGGATCTGTTTTCCATAGAAAATGGGAATTTTGGGAGCTTTTCCAGTGCTCCATCGGGAGGTTTATCCCAGAGCCGGATCTATTGTTCCCTCACCTTTGGATCCTGGTCTTTGTTTAACCCTTATCCTGCTTTTTTTTTTTCCCCCAGGAAAATCCCCCCCCGGCATTCCCACCTCGGAGGGTGGGTTGTGCCCCTTGAAAAAAGCAGGAAGAAGGGGTTAAATCTGGGGGGTTTGGGTGCTGGTGGAGGGATTTTGCCTTTTCTGGGGGAATCAATCCTGAAATCCAGGAGTTTGGGTTGTCCCTGGGTGGGATCTGGTCCCGAAATGTTGGGGTTTGTGGCAGTTTTTATTCTTTTAGTCCCAATCTCCTCGATTTTTTCACTCACTGTCGGGATTTAAAGTGGCTTTAAATTCAAGGGTTGAACTGAAGCAAATCCAAAGGGATTTGGGGCTTTATGGATATTTTATGGATAATTTATAATAGAATAAAGTTCATATTGCATAACATTTATATTGAGTATAATTTATGTGTTTGTATTAAGCAAAAAGTATATTATACAAAATATAGATTATACTTAATAAAATCTATACAGCATAGAATGTACAATACATGAAATTCATATAGAAAATATTTATATATAACATGTAAATATATAATATTTTACAAATATACAAAATAATGTTATAAATATACAAAATTTCCTTTAAATACAAATTATGTGCTGTAAAATTTATAAGGTATAAAAATTATATGCTGTAAAATTCATAATAGAATAATTTATGTGATATAAAATTATATTAGAAAAAGCTATATGAAATTACATATATTTATAATATGTATATATTATAATATATGGAGGTTATTTTATATGGGATTTATTTTATATGCCATTTAGGTTATAAAAATATAATGTATAGAATTATTACATTTATGCTATAAACATTATAATATATAACATTACATGCAATTTATAGTATATTAAATTCTATAATATATAAATTAAAGTATAGAAATCGTAGTGATTGTAGACAATATTTTATAGCATTGTTTTTTATATTTCTAACATTTAATATCACTAATAACACATAAATTAAACCTATATAATAGATACAAATTTATGTCTATTTTTAGCAGGGTTTTTTTCCTGCCTGGCTCTTTTATCCCTTTCAAATCCCAACTCCTTCCAAACCCCCGGAAGCCCCTGGGAACACTTTGCCTCCCACCCCAGCAATTCCCTCCTTTCATCCCTTATTTTCGGTCCCTCTTTTCTCTTCCAGAAATTCCGCCTGGAGCTGGACAGAACCTGCCCCCGGAAGGAGCTGCTCTGCCTGTCCCACATTCCCAACAGCTCCAGGCCCCCGGACTGGGAATTTTCCTCCCCAGTCCCCAAAACCGCTCGGAATTCCCGTTATTTCTCCCCTTTTTGTGGCCGGATTCGGAGCCGGAAATGTCTAAAAAGCAGAACACAAAAGGTAAGACGTGACAGGATCAAACCTCCCGTTTTCCACCCGGCCCAGGGCTGGTGATTCCCAAGTTTTTTAATTGGGAAAAGGCCTCGTTCTCCCGCCGTTCCCCGGGGAGCCTGCGGGGCCCTGTGACAGCTCCTTGTCACCGTCTCGGTGACATCGGGACCTCCCGGGCTCGGTGACATTTTTAGGAGCATTTCAACTCCCCGCTCGGACAGCTGTGACTTCCAGGCTCTAATGGGAATATCTCAGCCTTTCCACGGGCAGCAGGAGTGAGAAGAGCAGGAAAAAAGGGCGATGCTGAGGGAAAAATAACAGTTGGGAAGTGGCAGAGCTGGACTTTGTGGGGGGTTTGGGATCCCAGTGGTGAAATCCCATTGCTGGGCCTGGATTTGGGGTGCGTTTTTATTCCTTATGGATTAATTCTCCCCAAATTTGGTCGTGGTTTCCACAGAATTTGGGATTTGGGGACAGAATTCCTCCTTGGAGTGGCTGGTGGGAGCCCCTTCCTAGGAGTCCAGTCAAGGAATGAGCCTGGATTTGGGGTGGGAAGGCTCAGGCCTTGGAAAAACACTTCCCTCTTGGAAAAGCACCTCCAGTGAACCCTCTCCAAGCCTTTTTTTCCTTGGATGTGGCACCAGGAGCAGTTTTTTTCCCTCCACGCCCACCTTTCTGTGCCACCTCGGAGCCGATTCCAGGGGATTCTTTGTGTGGAATATTAATTCCAGAGGGTGTTTGTGTGTCGGGAGGTCACATTTTCTCTTTATTTGCACTGACTAATTAATAATTTAAGGCTCCTGAGTTGACAATTCCTGTCCTTTCCCTCCTGGAAGAGCTTTTGTTCTCCATAAAGTGGTTATTTCCAGAGGCTTTGTCACAGAAATGCCACCGACCTGAGGAGCCCTGAGCTGGATCCAGGCAATTAGTCCTGGAAATCGGGATATGGGATCATTTGGGAGTGGTTTTCAGTGGTTGTGTTGGAGTTTGAGCCCTTGGAATCATTTAAGGAATCCTTTAAGGATTTAAGGAATGGAGTCAGTTCTGTCAGTGCTGAGGGAAAATCCCACCTGGGAAGGGAACTGGGGGGTCTAGGAGGGGAAAAACAAGGGGGAAGCTGAGGGAAAAGATGGGAAGTTGTGGGAAAACATTGGGAAGTTGTTATTTTGAGGGAATTCAGGCTCTGACCAGAGGGAAAAACTGGCTTTTCCTGACATGGGGAAGGAGCTTTTCCTGACAGGTGGAAGAAGTTTTCCCAACCCAAGGAAGGATCTTTCCCTTCCCACAAAAATGCAAATTCCAAACTCTTGAGTCTCAGCGGCTGCGTTTGAAATTCCGTCCCTTCCCGGGGAGCCCCAGTGCCAGCAGATCCCATTAAGGATTCCTGGGAGCACATCCAGGGCCGCATCCAGCGGGTTTGGGGTCGGCTCAGGCGCATAATTTTTGCATGAGAAGTGTCTGAACTCCGGGAGGATTTGGGGCCAGAGCAAAGCAGCCGGAGAAGGGGCTTGGAAGGAGCTCCCTGCCCTGGGAATCCCAGCACTTCCAGCTGGGAATGGGCACTTGCCAGGGCTCAGGAGCCTCTTTAATGTCCTTGGTGGTGATTTGGGATCAGTCTGGACAAGGGGATGGAGGCACCTTCAGGATGGCACCGAGTTGGGTGGGATGTGGGAAGGGACAGAGGGATGGGCCAGGCTGGATCCGTGGGATCCTGGAACTCTGGGATTCCTTCCCCAGGATCCTCAGTGGCTGCTCTGCCGTGAAAATTTTGGGGGAAAACATCATTAATTCCCCCTGTTGAGGTGAGGTTGGAGCCCTTTGGAAGATGAAGGGCTGGAATGCTGGGGAGTGACGTGGGGGGGTGGGAACGTGGATCCAGCCAAGGGGCTTTGAGGGATTTATCCTCTCAGAATCCAGGGCTGACCTTTCCATCATTCCCAGGGCTCTGTCACTGTGTTTGGAGCTGTGGGGGAGGAAAAGCTCCGTCAATGTCTGGGAGTCAATGGGGCGTCTCCGACCCACGTCCTGGTTATTTACAGGAGGGGAGGGGGTGAGCCAGCGGCTCTGGGATATCGGGAATGTCAGTGGGGATGGAGCAGGGAGGGCAGGGACACAGCCAGGGACACCGGAGGGGCTCTGCAGGAGAACTGGGCTGTGGGATCCCAAATCGTGGGGAGCTGCCAAGGAAAAGGGATCCGGGTGTGGTTTACTGGGACAGAAATGGTGTGACTGGGGGTTCAGGTCTCAGGAGGGAACAGGTGTCATGGAATTTCCGGGGAGTCCTGGAATTATTAAGGTTGAAAGAGCCCCCTCAAACAGTTGGATTTGTTGTCTCAGGGGGCTTTTCCAACCGTAATAATTCCAGCACCAAGAAGGTCATGGGATTTCCAGGGGGTTCGTGGAATTTGTAAGTTTGGAAAAGCCCCCTTGAACAGTTGGATTTGGTGTCCGAGGGGACTTTTCCAGCCTTAATAATTCCTTGAAAGGGGTGGTGGTGCCAAATGGGGTCATTCCAGACCTCGGGGTCCTGTTTTTATCCCCTCCAAGGCCCTTCCTGAGCCCTAAACCACCATATTTTATCCCAGAAAACCACAGCAACATCCCTTTTCCTTCTTAAAACCTGGAATTAGACCTGCCTGGCAGGAAATCCCCCCGGGAATGGCTGGGGATGTGCAGATTTATGTGACCTTTTGGATGTCAGTGATGGCTCGTCTCCGTTTATGGGTCTCTTGGAGCATCCAAACATTCCCTGGGAGCTCCTGGAACACAAACTGCTGGATCTTCATTCCCATTTATCAGTCTGGATGCCACTGGTGTCTCCAGGAGAAGGAAATTGGTATCCAAGGGCTGCTCCAGAGGCTCCTTAACTCTTTGTTGCTGGGATCAGGGGGAGGTTTAATGTGGGGATGAGGGGTGGGAATGATCATTGTTCATCCCAGTCTCTGCTCTGGGGGATCCCAGGGAATGGCTGGAGCTGTGCCAGGGGAGAGTTTAGGCTGGATTTGGGGATAAATCCAACTCCCAGGGGGTGATGGGGCCCTGGAACAGCTCCCCAGGGAAGGAAGAGGCTTCAAACCTGCCAGAGCTCAGGGAAAGGCTCTGAGAAGTTGGGATTTTGGGAATTAGGGAGGTTTTGGGATATCCTGAGCAGGGCCTGGAGCTGGACTTTGATCCAGGATAGTATTCCATAATTCCAGAGGTCAGGGAGGGTTTGGACAATGCTCTCAGGTGCTGGGATTTTGGGATTAGTGGGATTTGGGGGTCCATATTCTCCTTGGCACAGTTATTAGGACTTTGCTTTTCCCACAGATCCCTCGGGATTTATCTTTGATGTTCAGTCCAACACTGTGATGGCCCAGGGAGGGACCTTTGAGAACATGAAGGAAAAGGTAAAGGAGCCTTTGGAGTCTTTATTCCAGATAAATCACCTCCCACGGCCCAAATTCCAGCCAGTTTTCCATGTTTTTCCCCCCAGATCGGAGCTGTCCGAGCGATCGTTCCCAACAGGAGCAACAACGAGATCGTCCTGGTCCTGCAGCACTTTGACAACTGTGTGGACAAAACAGTCCAGGCCTTCATGGAAGGTGGGAATTCTGGGATTTGGGATGGAATTTGGGGTGTGGAAGGTTCATCCCGTGTTTGTGGACAGGAATTTGGTGCCCAAACCTGTGAAATGGCAGAGCCAAAGGGGGAGATTTCGGGGATTTTTTTCCTCAGAAACTTGGATTTTTCCCCTGGAAAATGGGATTTTTCCCCCCAAAAGTGGGATTTTCCCCCTGTATCCCAAGGGAGCAACATCTGAACTGGGAATTCCCAAAGCCCAGCTCAAACCCCTCCTTTTATTCCATCAACCAGGAGATTTGAAACTTGGTTTTCCAGGTGTGGAAGCACCTCCAAGTGTCTGGGAAGGACCTGAAATGCTCCTTTTCCCACCTCTCATCCCTGTTTTCCTTTACAGGGAATGCCAGTGAGGTGCTGAAGGAATGGACTGTGACAGGCAAAAAAAAGGTACCACTCCTTAAATATTCCCTAAAACCTTTGGAATTTGGGGGATCCAGTTGGGAATGGTGGGAAAGGGAATCCCAGGGGGAGTTTGAGCTGCACCTTGTGGGGACCTGGCACAGAAATTCCCTGTTTTCCTGTGGGATTGCCATGAGATTTCCCATGGGATTCCTGTGATTTCCCGTGAGATTTCCAGTGGGATTTCCATGAGATTTCACAAGGCATGACACCTTCACACCTCATTAATCCCCCTGCATTCCCATATTGTGGGATAAATCCCTCCTCCTCTTCAAACCCATTTAACTCCCTTCCCTTCCAGCCAGAATTCCCTCCAGGAATCACAAATCCCCTCAGGAATCACAACTAACGTATTTTTCCCCCCTCACCAAAATTCCCAGAACAAAAAGAAGAAACCCAAACCCAAACTTCCCAGTGGCTCCAGCTCTGCCCTCCCAGCCCCTGGAAAACCAGTTCCTCCTGGAGAGGAGACCCCGGGAAACTGGGAGAAGGGGGGGATGAACGGATTCCACGTGAACGGCTGCACCCAGGACACGGAGTCTGTGGATTCCCTGAGCGAGGGCCTGGATGGGATGTCGATGGATGGCAGGGAAGTGGATGGTCAGTGCTGGAAAACCAGGAATGGGAATGGTGGGGAGGGGCTGAAGGGCATTTTGGGGGATTTTCCTTGGGTTTGGGTCCTAAATCCTGATTTTCTGGTGGGGTTTTTGAGGGATGTTTTTGGGTCCTAAATCCTAATTTTTCCAGGTATTTTTTCAGCACAGCCTTGATTTTCTGTTGTTTTTTTTTTTTTTTTTTTGGGGGGTGTTTTCCTTGGGTTTGGGTCCCAAATCCTGTTTTTTGCTGGATTTTTTTGGCTCAGTTTGCCTTTCCCCAGCAGAGCCCGGCCTAAGGAATGGACTGTCCGGCCCTGACCCCCCAAGGCTCCCCATCCCTCCCCCCAGGGCTCTGCCCACCCCCCACTCCGACCCCCGGGAAGAGGCTCCGGTGTCACCCCCCGGCAGGAAAATGGGTAAGGACACAAAACCTTGGGAATGTGGAGGGATTGGAGGGTTTGGAGCCACTGCTGGAGGAGGAGAGGCCTTGGGAGCGGGGCTTGGTTAGGCCAGACTGGGAGGGGAACTCATCAGTCTGTAAAATTTGTCAGATATCCATAAAATATATGTCAAATATCCATAAAAATACAGGAAAAGCTGCTCAAGCCTTGCATAATTGAGGGAAGACCATAAAGCCATGGATTCATGGAATGGTCTGGGTTGGGAGGGGCATTGAAGGTGATCCAGTGCCACCCCCTGCCCTGGGCAGGGGCACCTCCCGTAGTCCAGGTCCTTCCTCCTCCTCCTCCCAGCACAGCAGGAATTCCAGCACTTTCTCTGGAGCAGGGACAGCTCATCCCTCCCCCCACGTCCCGTCACATCCCGGGGCTGTTCCTGAGAACCTGTGAAGGGTCAGGCTGGGGCTGTGACAACGAGTGACAACAAGTGACAGCCCTGGAGGGGGTTCCCCCCCCTTTTGGGGTGTTTTGTCCAAATCTGGGATGTGACAATAACAGGGAGGGACAGGAGGGACCTGGAGACCCCCCGGTGACCGGGGAGGTTGTGCTGGGGGGGTCGGGGGTGCAGTTCAGGGAATGGTGGAACAAGATCTGTAATTTCACTTGGCAGGAGCCAAACTCTGCCCCCGGGACCCGAAAGGACGGGTCCTGTCACCTCCTGGTGGGAGGATTTTCATCCCTTGGAGAGTCCAGACATTCAATCCCAGAGAAGTCATGGATTTCCCATCCGTGGCAGTGTCCCAGGCCGGGTTGGAGCCACCTGGGATAGTGGGAGATGTCCCGGTGGAGGTGGAACTGGATGAGCTTTAAGGTCCCTCCCAACCCAAACCATTCCATAATTCCATGAAATTCCCTTCCCAGACAAACCGTTGCTCTCCCTCGTGCTGGGCTCTGGAGCAGCCTGGGCTTTGCTCCTCTCCAGCCCAAACCCAGCCCAGGGCTGCATTTGATGCCTGTTTCTGGAGCATCCCTTCCCGTGCCCGTGGGAAGGATCCAGAGGCTGGAATTGCCCGTTCCCTCCGTTCCAGGGTCGAACATCGAGAAGTCGGTGAAGGACCTGCAGCGCTGCTCCGTGTCCCTGGCGCGGTACCGGGCCCTGCTCAAGGAGGAGATGGACACGTCCATCAGGAAGATGAAGCAGGTCTTTGCTGAGCTCCAGAGCAGGTGGGTGGGAGTTTGGGGATGGATCCTGCTCCTGGGATGGCTGGAATTGGTTGTCCAGCGGGGTTTTGGCTGCACCACCCTCTGGGAGTGTCCCAGGGTGGTGGGAGGTATCGCTGCCCACGGAGCTGGATGGGCTTTAAGCTCCTTCTCAACCCAAAACATTCCATGATTTTCCCTGAGTTATTCCAGGCTTGGGCAGCTCTTCCTGTTTATTTGCCTGGGATCATGGAACAGTTTGGGTTGGAATCACCTTTAAAGGGCATTTTCCTTCCCTGGGGGCTCCAGGAGCTGCAGACGGACAAAGACAAGGGGTGAGGGGCTTCCATCTGGAAAAAGGGGAGATTTCGATGGAATTTTGGGATGAAATTCCTGCCTATGAGGCTGTGAGGGGCTGGGATGGATTTTCCAGAGGATTTCCCATCCCTGGGAGTGTCCCAGGCCAGGTTGGATCCCCTGGGATAGTGGGAGGTGTCCCTGCCCACAGCAGGGGGTGGGACTGGACGAGCTTTGAGGTCCCTCCCAACCCAAACCATTCCATGAATCCATGACTAAAACCAGCCAGGTTTGTGCCTTGGTTTGCCCTCTGAGCCAAGCTGGAAGGAGAAATTTTGGGATGTGGAAGGAAAAGTTTTGGGATCTTGTGGCCTGCTCCTGCCTGTCCCCGGAGGAACAAACATTCCCATTTGAAACCCTTAAATTAGGCTTGACTTTGATGTCACATGGGGGTCTAAAAACTCATCAAAAGCCTTGTTTTCCCATTTTAATCCAGGCTTAAACTGTGCCCTCTGTGTGTAATTAGTGCTGGCGTTTAATTTGGGCTGGGTTTGTGCTGGGGATGATGTTTGGAGCAGCTGATTGAACCCAGCCTTGAGAAACTGCACAAATATTGGGTTTGGGGAAGAAAATATCCATAAAACAAGAAAATATCCATAAAACCCTGCCCTGGGTTGACAAGGAGCTGAAATCCTGCTCCCGCATCCCGGGATTTCAGCAGCTCTTGGTGTCAAAAGCTGTTTGTGTCAAAAACCTGACAGTTTTAAATTACTGAAACCAAGAATTTAAAACCTTTTAGCCAGTTTTGCCTGCTCATTGTGGCCTTGTCCTTGTGCTCCTGCAACATTCCCACCGGAAAATGCTTCCCTGAAGGAAGTGGGTTTTTTTCCAGGCTTAAAATCAGCTTAAAATCAGTTAAAAATGGGAATCAATGAGTCTGGAATTTCCCTGAGGGTTTGGGTCGAAGGTGCCCGGGGGGTTTTGGGGTCTCTGGGCTGAGCCTGGAGAACTCCCAGAGGGAATTCCAGCCTTTTCCCAGCTATATTGTCTTTATTATATAATTATATATATTTACATATTATTATATATAATACACAGAATATATTATAATAATTATGATATCTTATAATTTCCTACAATGTATTATTAGCTATATTATATAGCATTAACTATATTATTATCGAAATTCTATATTATTAGAGTGAGGGGTTAAGGATTTTTTAACCTCTCCACACAAATTCCACGTGTAAAAAACCTTCTTCCAGGTCTGGAAAACATCCTTTCCTTGGATTAATCCTGGTACTAATTCCTGGTTAACAGGGATTAATCCTGGTCTCAATTCCTGGCTAACAGAGAATAATCCTGGGAACAGGATGAGGCCCTGAGACTGTTCCTGCATTATAATTAATCATTAATTAAGGAATATTTAATTAACCCACGTTCCCACCCTTCTCCAGATCCGGGAATTCTGGATGCTCACACAGAGATGGGCAGGAGGGAAAGGGAACCTGTGGGAGGGGAAGATCCAGGTGTGAACACTCTGGGAATGGCCTGAAATGGCTGGGAATTCATTAATTAAGGCTGGGAATGGCCTGAAATGGCTGGGAATTAATCAAATAAGGCCACATTCCCCCTTTCTCCCCCAGCTCCTGGAATTCCTGCCCTTTCTGGGGGACACTGAGGCACCTGTGGGTGCTGCACATCCAGGTGTGGCCACTCTGGGAATTCCTGGGAGCAGGGAGAAGCCTCATTCCCGTGGCTCTGCCCCTTCCCTGCCCTGGAAAAAGGCAGGAGGAGGGAGCCATAAATCACCAGAAGCAGCCAAATGTCAGAGCTGCTGTTCCAGGGAATTGTGGAGATTGATCCCCCTCCCTCCCAGGGAAGGGGGGGTTGGTATTTCAGTGCCTCAGACAGGGACTAAATTAAACATTCTACCCATTTTCCAACATTTTTCCCTCAAAAAAGGCGAGGGATGAAGGGCTGACCCCGCTGTCCCCCGGTGGCTCCGAGGGGGGAACAGGGACAGGAGGGTTTGGGCTTTTGTAGTTGGGAATGAAAAGGGAAATGAGCCCAATTAAAGGGCTGGATTTGAATTCCTGACTCACCTGGAGCAGTGGGAACCAGGAACAGGGGCAGGGGGGGCTTAGAGGGGCCCAGGGTCTGTCTGTTCCTGCACAAAGCCAGACTGGGGGGACTGGGATTCCTTTGGGGTTTGTTGGCACCTGGGGGAATGGGTGGGAAAGGCTCTGGAGTGGGAGCAGAGGGATGTGGAGATCTGGGAGGCTCTGGGGCACCCGAGAGGGTTCTGCCTTCCCTGGGGGGCTGTTCCTCACCTGAGAGAGCTCCAGCTCACCCCGGGGATTTGGGGTCACTTGGGTGGGCTCGGGGTGACCTGAGTGGGCTCTTGGTCACCTAAAGGGGCTCTGGGGCACCTGAGGATGCTTTGCCTCCCCTGGGGGGCCTTTGGGTGACCTGAGGGGGCTCCGGGACACCTGAGGGGTCTCTGTCCCCCCTCTGGGATGACTCTGGCCTAGGGTTCAGTGCTGCTGTTCTGGGCGGATTTCAGTCTCCTGAGGCCCTGGGGCTGTGCCCTGCTCAGGTGTCCCCCCTGTGTGTGTGTCCCCCGTGTGTCCCCCG
>NW_016690532.1:188426-192422 GCF_001604755.1 Lepidothrix coronata | reverse complement strand
CCCCAGAGGGTGGGAATTCCCGAAATCCTGACATTCCTGGGGATGGAAACAGCTTTTCTGCTCACCTTTAAGGTCCCTCCCAACCCAAACCATTCCATAAAATTCCATGAAATTCCCTTCAGGGTTTCTCCTACATCCCACCTTTTGGGATAGGGGGGCTGATGGGATTTCCCCGACAGAATGGGGACAAATCTAATGGAAAAGACCCAATTCCAAAAGTGACAAAGGGACAGAGCTGCTCCCAACGTCCCTCCTGGAGCTTCCACCTCTGGTTTGGTGCCTGTTTGGAGCTGGAATTACCCCAGGGAGGGGCCTGGGGGTTTGGAGGGTGGTTTTTCCCTGATCCAGGGCTGTTTTCCCAGTGGAGATCCTGGTGGGGAGGCAGAGGAGGGCGGAGGCCCTGCGGAAACTCACGGACGGGGCCGCGCGGATGTCGGAGGAGCAGCTGCTGGAGCTCAGGGCTGACATCAAGGTGGGCCCCGGGGGCACCTGGGGGGGCACCTTGAATTCCAAACACTTTGGATTCCAAACAGAATTTAAAGTGGTTTTGTAAAATCCTGATTTCACCCAACACCTGGGGAAAGTTCCACATTCCCTGAATTCCCTGAAACCCCCTCCTGTCCTGGGCTGAACCAGGAGGGTCTCCCCCATCCACCACAGAACTGGGAGGATCTCCCTGTTCCCTGCTCCCGTTCCCAGCCCAAATCCCCCCTTTTCCCCCGCTTTTGGCAGCACTTTGTGAGCGAGCGCAAGTACGACGAGGAGCTGGGCAGGGCCGGCAGGTTCACCTGCGACCTGGAGGGGCTCAAGAGGAGCATCACCTGCTTCGGCCAAGGTGGGCTGGGGGCTCCTGGGGTCACTCACCTGAGCCCCTCCATCTGCTCCCAGCGGATCCTGTCCGGTATCCCAGTGATCCCAGCGCCTCTGACCCCTGCCCTGCTGTCTCTGTTCCAGTGTCCCACCCCAAGACCAGCTATTCCAGCCGCTCCCGCTGCAGCTCCGGCCCCCCCGGGGCCCCCCCGGGCCCCCCCAGTGCCTCCCCCACCCCCAGCACGGCCGGGAAAGCCCCGGGACCCCCCGAGGGGGCTCTGGGGGACACGGGGGGGGGACGGCCCCGGCCCCCCCGAGAGGTGGGTCTGGAGAGGGTGTGGGGGGGTCTGGGGGGCTCTGGGGGTTCCCTGGATGGATCGGCCCTATGGACTGGGGGTTCGGGGGGGGTGTTTGAGGGGGGTCCAGGTTCTCACCCCCTCTCATTCCCAGCCTTCCCAGATTCTCAGGATTTAGGTGTTCCCAGAGTGGGATTTGGGGGTCCAGGGGAGGGGGTTTGGAGGTTCCCAGATTCCCAGGATTTGAGGTCCCAGGGGAGGGGGTTTTGGGGGGTCCCTGTTCTCAACCTCCTCCATTCCCAGCCTTCCCAGCGGATCCGGAGGGCGGAAGGAGGACCCCGAGCCCCGACCCCGCGGCACAACGGCCCCCCCGAGCCCCCCAACAGCGGGACCCGGCCCGGCCCCCGCAACCCTCCAACCCCGGGCCCCCCCACAGCCCCCCGGGGGGGGCTCCCCCCGCGGAGACCCCGCAAGAGCCACCCCAAGGGAGCAAATTCCTGAGGAAAACTCTGGGATCCTGACAGGGGTCCCAGCCACGTTTACAATTCCCGTTCTGTGCCATCTCCCCTCCTTTTTACCCCTTTCTCCCCCCCATCCTCGTCTGTTCCATGTTGTCCCATCGGGATTTGGGGGCTCAGGACCCCCCCAGTGCTGCCATGCCCCCCCCCCTTCTCCTTCTTCTCCATCCCAAAAATCCCTCGCGCTGGAAGCGAGGAGGAGCGGGGGGAGGAGGGGCCTCTGACCCCCCCAGGATCTGGAATGTTCTCCTCTGGGAACTGGGGAGTCCCCTCTGTCTCCCCCAAATCTGGGATGTCCCCTGAGACCCTCTGGGATCTGAGGTGTCCCCTCTGTGTCCCCCCAGGATCTGGAATGTTCCCTGTGGGATCTGGGGTGTCCCCTCTGACCTCTCTGTGACTGAGGGGGGTCCTCTCTGTGTGTGCTGGGATTGGGGGGGGGTCCCCTCAGCTGCACATTTCTGCTTTTTCCCTGGATTTTCTTTGGGGAATTTCCTTCATTCCCATCCCAGTTCCTTCCCCCCCCAAAATCCCCTTCACAGCAACACCCGGGAGCAAATCCCAGACATTCCTGGGAACAAGGACAGTAAATCCAAATGGGGGAGGGCTGGGGGGGTCCCCAACTTTTCTGTCCCCCCCCCCTTTTTCCATGTTTTTTTTCCAAGTTTGATTTTTTTTTCTTCTCTTTAATTAATTACAACTTCGGAACAAATCAATGAAATGTTGAGCTTTAAAAATTTTTTTTTGGGAGGGGGGAGGAATTCAGGGATGGGGGTTGGGAGGGTTGTCTGTGTGTGTCCCCCCCCAACTCACCTGGGCCAGGTAAAGGGGGAGGGGCACCCCAATATCTTTGGGGGGGGTCTCAGTTGGCTCTTGGGGTGCCCCAAGCAGCCCCTCCCCAGGGGCAGCGATGACTTTATTGGAAGCAGTTTGGGATGCGGGGGGTGCTGGGGGGTCTCAAGCCCCCCAAGCCAAACTGGGACCCCAATCCCCCCTCACTGCTGGGCCAGCTTGGCCGCCTCGGCCTTGATGAGGGCGATGAGGTCCTGGTTGATGAGGAAGACGAAGCGCAGGCTGGCGATCTGGGGGGACAAAGCGGGGCTTGGTGGGACCCCTGGGACACCCCGGGACCCCCAGGAACCCCACGGGACTCCCTGGGACCCCACGGGACCCCCAGGGACCCCACGGGACCCCCCAGCCCCACCTCGACCACAGAGTTGTTGTTGAGCTTCCACTTGTTGCCCCCCAGGACGGGGCGGCCGTCGATGTAAATGGGGCGCCGGCCCTCGTTGGCGATGAAGAAGTCGCCGTTGTTCTTCAGCTTGATCACCCCTGGGGAATTCCAGGGATTCAGGGGAGCCAGGCGGGGATGGGGGGCAGGAGGGGGCCGGGAATGGCTCCCAAAGAAGAGCCCGACCCCCAAGAGAGAAGAACAGGACCCTCCTCTGGTGGGGGGGGTTCTGTCAAGGGGGGTCCCTGATTCTGGGGGGGTCCTTGGGGCTGGAGGGGGATCCCAAGGTTGGGGGTCCGGGGGGTGCAGGAGGGGGCTGCAAATGGCCCCCAAAGCCTGAGCAGAGGAACCTCCCCCTTGTGAGGGGCCCCACATTTAAGGGGTGTGGGGGGGTTGACCTTGGTGACACCTGGCAGGTAAACCCTGTTAGGAGAGGGGGGGATGCAGCCCCCTGACCTCCCCCGAGCCCCCCAAACTTGCCCCCCAAACTCCCCCAAAGCCCCCCCAGCCCCACCTTGTTTGCGGGAGATCTTCCAGGCCGGGCCCTCCAGTGCCAGGTCCACGTCGATCTGGTTGTCCTTGGTGGCCCTGCCCAGGGTGATCTTTGGGGGGAGATTTGGGGGGGGTTGAGGGGTCCCTGGGAGGATTTGGGGGGTTGGGGATATTTTGGGGTGTCCCAGCTCTGGATCCACCTCCTGGGAGCGCACGAGGTACTGGGGGGGTTTTGGGGGTGATTTTGGGGTGTTTTGGGGGTGTTTTACCTCTCGGGAGCGCATCAGGTACCGCACCATCCGCCCCCGCAGCACTGCCAGGGTCTGGCTGTCGAAATCCGGGGAGCTCATCCCTGAAATGGGGGGACAGTGGGGGTCAAGGGGGGACACACAGACACTGGGGGGGACAGAGGGACACCAGGGACAGACAGATACCAGGGACACAGAGGGACATGGGAGGGACAGAGGGACATGGGAGGGACAGAGGGACATGGGGGGGACAGAGGGACAGCGGGAGACAGACAGACAGCCCACCTGTGATGGAATCCACCAGCACCTGCCACTTGTGCAGCTCCTGCTCCAGCTGCCGGATCTCCCGTTTCTGCCGCCGATCCGCCACGGTCAGCTCTGGGGGGGGGGGGCAAAGGGGGTCC
>NW_016690532.1:139056-187845 GCF_001604755.1 Lepidothrix coronata | reverse complement strand
GTCCCCCCAAACTCTCCCTTTAGCCCCCCCAAACCTCACCTGACCTCCCTGCCCCCACAAAAAGCCCTTCCCTTCATCTCCCAGTCCCTCCCTTGACCTCCTACTTCCCCCCGCTCCCCCAAAGCCCCCCCAGACCTCCCCAAGCCCCCCCACCTGAGTTTCCCGTCATCCACCATCTCCTCGGCGTCCGAGAAGTTCAGCACTTGGTCCCCCTTGGGCAGGGGCTGCACTGGGGGGGTGGGAGGGGAGGGTGAGGGGCTGGTGACCCCCCAGGCCCCCCCAGTGCCCCCCAGGCCCCCCCTCACCTGTCTGGTCCTGCAGCAGGTGGTACTGGCGCAGGAGCTGCCAGTGCAGCTGCAGGGCCTTGGGGGTCCTTGAAGGGTAAAACACCTCGGGGTGTCGGAGCAGCAGGTCCTGGAAGGTCTCCAGGGAGGGCTGGGGTGTCTGGGGAGGACAGGGGACATGAGGGGGATGTGGGGGGACACTTTGAGACACAAGGGGAAACGTGGAAACCCAAGGGGACATGGAGGGATGCGAGGGGACACAACGGGGGGGGACACAAAGGGACACTTGGGAACGCCCCACTGTCCCCAATCCCACCGGCCGTTTGGGGCCACTCACCGAGGGGACCCTGGTGAGCAGCTGCTCCTCAGCTTTGCTGAACAGGACCTTGCTCTGCACGGCGGCCACAGCCTCGGGGTGCAGCGAGCGCATGGCCTGGCAGGCCAGTCTGGGGGACCCAGGGGTGAGACCCCCAGGGACCCCCAGCATGGAGGAGACCCCCGAGACCCCCAAGGACAGCCCAGATATGAGACCCTGCCAATGACAGGTGAGACCCCAAAGGACGACCCAGACCCCCAGGGAGGGCTGAGACGCTCCTCAGGGACACCTGAAACCACCCCCTGGGGACATCCCAGCTCCTCTGGGGACACCTGAGACCCCCCCCGAGCCCCCCAGGACCCCCGGTTCCCCCTCACACAGACCCCTGGATCCCCCCCGAGCACCCTGGTTCCCCCTCACTTGCCGGGGGGTCGTAGAGCAGCATCCCTGGATCTCCCTCAGGGACCAGGGACCCTCAGCTCCCCCCACAGACCCCCCGATCCCCCCCAAGCCCCCCGAGCCCCCTCACTTGCAGATGACGGGGTCGTAGAGCAGCGCGTACCAGCGCTCCTGGATCTCCCTCAGGGTGAAGCGGCAGCTGAACTTCACCCCCAGGTGAACCGAGGTGAGGTCGTTGGTCTGGGAACACCCTCAGGTCAGGGGAAGGGTCTGTGGGTCTCCCCAAACCCCCACCGGGTGAGGGGGGTCCCTGAGCCCCCCAGCCCACCTGCAGCACGGCGTTGATGAGCAGCAGGTCGTCGGCGGGTTTCCAGCGGCCCAGGTCCCGCGGCACCGCCGGGCTCTGCTTGCTCTTCTTGAGCCTCTTGGGCAGCCCGGGGGGGGGCCCGGGGGCCGCGGGGGGGGGCACTGCCCTCGACACCTGGGGGGGGACAGGTTTAGAGGGGTCTCTGGGGGTCCCCAGGCTGCTGGGATGTCCCCAATGGCTTCTGGATGTCCCCAATATTTTCTGGATGCCCCCAACAGCCATGGGGGGGATCCCAGGCCTGGGGTCATGGGGGAGACACCACCCTCGACATCGGCATGGGGGGGCACAGGGGGCTCTGGGGGCTCCCCAACGGCTCCTGAATGAACCCAGATGTCCCCAGTGACCCCAGGACAGCCCCAGGACCACCTGCCCTGGGACTCCCCCACTGGCCCAGGGTGTCCCCAATGTCCCCGTGCTGCCCCCAGTCCCCACCCAGCCCTGACCTTCCTCCTGTCCCCCGGGGGAGGGTCGGGGCCAGGCCGAGGGGGGGGCTCTGGGCCCCCCTTGGCACGGCTCGAGGACTTGGCCAGACTGCTCTCGACCAGCTCATCGTCGAACTTCTTCCTCTTGATGAACCTGCCGGGGGGGCACGGGGAGGTACAGACATGGGACCAGACCCCCCTGTGCCCCACACCCTGCCTGGAGCCCCCAGTGACCCCCCACGACCCCCACCCCCTACCATGTCACCCCCAGTGTCCCCTTGTTGTGGCTCATTCTCAGCTCCCCCCGACCCCTCCGAAGACCCTCCCAGACCCTCCAAGACCTTCAAAACCCCCAAAGCCCCCCGTACCTGAAGGAGCTGTGGCGTTTGGGGACAGTCCCC
The DNA here is from genome assembly GCF_001604755.1 of Lepidothrix coronata. Lineage (NCBI taxonomy): Eukaryota > Metazoa > Chordata > Aves > Passeriformes > Pipridae > Lepidothrix > Lepidothrix coronata. Next base: position 185,656 of record NW_016690532.1, on the reverse strand, counting down.
AGGGGACCCTCCAGCCCCCCCTCGTTGTGGTTCATTCTCAGCGCCCCCGACCCCTACCAAGGCTCCCCCAGCCCCCCCCGTCCCCCCGTACCTGGAGGAGCTGCGGCGTTTGGGGACAGTCCCCGGGGGAGGGGCCGGGCCCCTTTTGGTCCCCCCCAGGGACTCCTCGTCCTCCGAGCGACTCGTGGCCATGGGGGGTCCTGGGGGTGTTCCTGGGGGTCTCTGGGGGGGTCACAGCAGGTGGGTGTGTCACCCAGTGCCACCCCCCCCCGGGGCTGTCACACCCCAGGGGGGTGGATTCGGGAGGGATTTGGGGGACAATGGGGATTGGGGGGGGGCAATGAGGACATAGGGGGGGTCCTGTCACACCTCGGGGGGCGGACTGAGGGGGTGGGGGCCATGAGGAGACACGGGGGGTGACAACGGGGGGGGACGAAAAGGGCACAACCTGTCGGCGCGTGGGGGACTCGGCCCGGGCTTCATGCCCCTCCCGCCGTCCCCCAGCCCCGTGTCCCCCCCAGAACCCCTCACGGACCTCCCCAAGCCCCCAGACCCCCCACTCCCCATCAGGCCTCACCAGCCCCGGCATCCCCGGACCGCCATGGCCGCTTCCCTTCCGGAAGCCCGTGACGTCACTGAAGCCGCGGAGGCCGCCGCCATGTGAAAGGTTCCTCCTTTGCCCTTGCGGCGTGACGCCATCTTGACTAAGGGCAGGGCCGCGCCCCCTGCGTTCTGAGCCGGAGATGAGGGCGGGCCGGGAGCGGTCGCGTCCAACGCACGACGGTGGGAACGGGACGTGCCCGCTTATCCCGGCAGATACAGCTTGTTCCGGCCGTTGAAGCGGCCGTTGCCATCATAGTGGCACCACCGCCACACTTATCATGGCGGCTGCCCGCACCCATTATGGCGGCCGCCGTCAGGGCCTCGCACCCACCAGCCGTGGGTGCCCTCACCCATCATGGGGTCCTGGAACTTCCCGATCGATCCGATCAAATTCATTCGATCTAATTAATAAAACTGTGTAGTTTGGATGCTGGAATATCCACTAGCTCTTGTGTCTGAGCCAGGAGCCACATGAGCCCCCAGTGAGCCAGGGGCCAATTTAAGGGCCATTTTTAGGGGTTCCTACAGCCCCTGCTGAGCCAGGGGCTGTTTCAGGGGTTCGCACCAACACCCCAATAACGCAGGGGCCAATTTAAGAGCCGTTTTAGGGGCTCCCCCCAGTCCCCCAATGAACCAGGGGCAGTTTCAGGGGTTCAGCCCCCACCCCTACCCCGTGACTGTCCCCAGGCTGTGAAGGACTCAGGCCCAGTGGGGGAACAGCACCTTTTATTGGGGTGAACGTCGCTGTGGGGCCGAGCTGAGCCCGGGGGGTCGAGACCCTGTGTGGGGCCAAACCCTTCATGTGGGGCCAAAGTGCCCCATGGGCCCGATGGCCCCATCCCAGGACAAACATTCCCAGGTGCTCCAGCACAGCTGGTGCCTCACTGGGACCTTCCCAGGGCACAACCAGGGCGAGAAATCCCATGTCCCAGGTTCCATGTCCCAGGCTCTGTGTCCATGTCCATGTCCCCTGTTCCTGCTGCCATCCCCAGAGCACGGCCAGGGCGGACAATCCCGTGTTCCATGTCCTGTGTCCCCTGTTTGTGTCCCATGTTTCATGTCCCATGTTCCATATCCCGAGTTCCATGTCCCGTATCCCATGTCCATGTCCTATGTCCCATATCCAGTATCCATGTTCCATGTCCATGTCAATATTCCGTGTTTCATGTCCTGTGTCCATGTCCCTTATCCCATGTCTGTGTCCATGTCCCACACCTCGTATCCCATGTCCATGTCCCATATCCTGTGTCCATGTCCCTTATCCCATGTCTGTGTCCATGTCCCATATCCCATATCCTATACCCATGTCCTGTATCCCATATCTGTATCCCATATCCCATGTTCCACACCCCATACCCCATGTCCGTGCCCCCCGTGCCCACCCCCCATTTCACAGTGGGGGGTCTATGCGGAGCTGGGGGTCCCGCGTCCGTCCGGGGGCTCGGCAGGGCTGGCGGCCCATTCCTGCCTCTGGATCGTGCCCGTCCTGCCCTCGAGGAGGTGCCGCCGCTGCTCCCGTGGGATCCGCACGGCGTGGTACTGCGGCACGGCCGGGGGTGCCCGGCGGGCCCGGCGGAAAAACCCCACCTGGGGCACCGGGGAACAGGTCAGGGGACAGGGGAATGGGTCACGGGGGCCGGGGGGGTCAGGGGGATCCGTCCCTCACCTTCCAGAGCCCAAGGACCAGCAGGGCCAGGAGGAGGATCCCGAGCAGAACCGCCAGCGGGACCACCCACCACGGGACCCCCGCCACCGCCACCCCCGGGTCCAGGTGGATGGACACCGACATCTGGGGGGGCAGGGGGGGTCAGAGGAGTCTAGGGGAGTGAGGGGGCTCCGGGGGGGTCGGAGCAGGGGTCAGACCTGCGTGGCCGCATCCTTGAGCACCAGGTTCTTGCTGGGGGAGGTGACGGAAACCTCGGCACGGACGATCAGCTCCAGCGAGGAGACATCCAGGAATTCCTGGTGGGAACAGGGGGAGTCCGGGTCGGGCTGAGCCCCCTTCCCACCCATCGCCGCCCCCCCGCCCCCCGCAGCCCCGGTACCTCCAGGAAGGTGCCGTTCCAGAGGCGGCCCCGCGCCCGCAGCTCCGAGCGCTCCAGGGTGGGCAGTGGGCACAGGAACGGGCGGCAGCGGGCAGTGCCCCGGGCACAGTCCTGGGGGGACGGGACATCGGGAATGGGGGGAGACCCCGGGAATGGGGGAAGACCCCGGGAATGGGGGGGGGTGTCACACTGCAGCCTGAAACGGGACCCCAGGACTGCATGTGCCAGAGCAGGGACACCCCGGGAACAGGGGCACCCCAGGACTGTGCGTGCTGGAATAGGGGCACTCCAGGAAGGGTATCCTCAGAGTGCCCCCCCATTGAACAGGCCCCCCCAAAGCAGGACTCCCCCGAGCAGGGCCCCCCAAAGCGGGTGTCCCCCCACTCACCAGTGTCACGTTCCTCCTCCTCTCTGAGGGCGCTGGGACCCACCAGGACCGAGGGGGGGATGCCTGGGGGGGGTCACCCTGTCCCAGTGGCTCCTGAAGGGGAGTAAAAGGGGGGCAGCAGCGACCCTCGGGCACACCTGGGCACCCCCAGAGACCCCCAGACACCTCTGGACGCTCCCAAGGCACCCCCATTGGCACCCCCCAGGCACCCCCAAACCCCCCCAGGCACCCCCAGCCCCGTGGCCGTACCAGGGCGAGGCGCAGGGGGTTGGCAGAGGGGCTGCAGGGCACGGGGGGGGTGCCTAGTTCCAGGCTCAGGGGGTACAGGAGCCACTTTCCGTTGGGCAGCTCGTGGGGCCAGTGCAGGGTGAGGAAGGCAGAGCCCAGAGTCTTCAGCGCCTGTCCCCTGTGGGACACCTGGAGGGGGCACGAGACCCCTACCCCATGAGTGCCACCCGTCCCACAAACACCCTCCACCCCGTCAATGCCACTCACATGGACCCCCCCAGACCCCAAAACACCCCCCACCTCATAAATGCCCCCCCATGGGCCCCCCACTCCAAAGGCACCCCCCATGGACACCCCCCCCCCCAAAAAAAAACCATTCCAAAATGATCCACCCACATGGACCCCCCGCCCCACAAATACGCCCCACCCCATAAATGCCCCCACATGAACCCCCCCAGCCCACAGACACCCCCCGCCCCACTCCCGGCTCTCCCATGGGGGTCCCGGCGGGGGACTCACCGTGACCTCGAAGCTGACGGCGCTGCCCACCTGGCTCTCCCTGCGCACGGCGCTCTCCCCCCGCACCTCCCCCCCGAAAAACAGCCGGGGGGGCACGGCCACTCTGGGGGGGGACAGACAGGGGTCAAGGGGGTCCCAGAGAAGGTCCCGGGGGGGTCCTGGGGTGGTCCCGAACCCCACTTACCCCGTCACGGAGAGGGGCAGCTCGAGGACCACCCGGGCACGAGCGACCACCGGCTCCAGCCCCGGCTGTTCGCTGATCCTGGGGAGGGGTCGGGGGGTCGGTTGGGGCAGCACCCAAACTCCCCCCGTGCCGTGCCCAGAGCCCAGCGCGGGGGCTGAACTCCCCCAACCCTGCGGATCCAACCCCCAAAGCCCCCACGGCTTCACCCCAAATCCTGGGGCCTCCGTGCCCTAAATCCTGGGTGCTCCAGCCCCCAGACCCCCCAGGCCTCTGGTCTCCAAACCCCCCGGGGCTCCACCACACCCCCCCCCGGGGGTCTCCACACCCCCCCCGGGGGTCTCCACCCCCAACCCCGGGGGTCTCCACCCCCAACCCCCGCTCACGTGGACAGCGCGAGCTCCACCGCCAGGTCCGAGGTGTGGATGGTTATTCCCGAGGTGCCGAGGATGAGGAAGAACCGCACCTGGGGCACAGGGGGGGCACAGGGGGGAGCGCTGGGGCCGGGCCAGGGGGCGGGGTGGGCGAGGGATTGGGGAGGGGGCTGCGCCCACCTGCGCTCCGCGTTTCAGGGGGTTCCCCAGCTCACACTCCACCTGGGAGCCGTTCTGGTTGGCGAGGCACAGCACGGGCTTGTCCTGGGGGGCACAGGACTGAGCCCCCCCTGCGGGCACCCCCGGCCCACTGCACCCCCAGGACCATCACAGCCCACACCCCCAGGGGGCTGAGACCCCCCCTGCGGGCACCCCCAGCCCCCTCCCCACCCTACACGCCCGCCCCCCCTGCCCCCCCAGCCCCTCACCCCGAGCCCCCCGCCCTCGTCGGGCCGCAGGGCCGCGTAGGGCAGCTCCGGGGGCAGAGTGGCCGTGAGCTGGGCTTGGTGGGCATCGTCCCCGTCCCGCTGCGGCTCCGCCGGGTCCGACGGCTCGTTGGTCACCAGGACCTCCAGGGCCACGTCCTTCTGGTCACTCATGGCGAAGATGGCAGTGCCATCCTCGGCCCTGCGGGGGCACAGCCACCGTCCCACACCTCCGGGACCATCCCACACACCCCGGACCCCCAGAACCATCCCACACACCCCAGACCCCCAGGACCATCCCACACCCCCAGGACCATCCGCCCCACACCCCCGTCCCCCCAGGGTGGGCACTGCCCCCCGGCCCCCCACCTGGGCAGGGGCAGGAACTCGCTGTCACCGCGGCGGGCGCAGAACTGGAAGTGCAGCCGGAGGTTGCTCTGGCAGATCTTGTCATCCCCGCAGCCCTGGCGCAGGAAATGCACCTGGGGGGGCACGGGGGGGGCACTCAGGGGGGCTCCGGGGGGGACGGGGCAACCTCAGGGATTGGGGGGACACTGCGGGGGGAGCTCCGGGTGGAATGGGTTGCCCCTGGGGACACAGTGCAGGTGACCCCCGAGTAGAACAGGGCACTCCCTGGGATATGGGGGGGACACTGCAGGTAACCCCCAGGTTGGACTGGGGGACTCTCCAGGTGGCCCCCAGGTGGGACAGGGGTGACGCCCCAGGTACCCCTGGGAGGGACAGGCCTCCCAGGCCGGTGGTCCCTGGCAGTGCCCACCTCGGCGCGGTGGGTGCTGGGCTGGTGGGGGCTGAGCGCGGGGGAAAGGGGGGGCAGCACAGCCCCCCGCCCCCCCCGGTGCCCCCCAGGCCCCCGGATCCCATAGGCCAAGGTGACAACGATGGGCCGCAGCTTGTCCCGGATCCCGTCCTGGAGGGACACAAAGAGGAGGAGGAGGAGGACAGAGGGAGGAAGGTCAGGGGTCACTCAGGGACCTGGGAGGTGTTGGCACAGCTGGAGGGGGCTGTGGGGGTGGGATTGAGGAGGGGGACAAGGATGGGGATGATGAGGATGAGGATGGGGCCGAGGCCGAGCACCCACGTGCAGCTGGAAGGTGGGGGTGACACAGGCCCGGCTGTGCTGCCGGGGCAGCTCCAGGGTCCCAGAGAGCTGGTGCTCGGGGTCCGCGGGGCCACGGCCCAGGAACGACCCCCGGGGGGCTTGGCCACGGCGCCGGCGCTCGGTGTCCACGTCCAGTACGAACTCCAGCTCTGGGGACACAGGGAGGGGAGGCCTCAGGGAGGGGAGGCAGCAGGGACTGGGGTCCTTGGGGCTGGGGATCATCGGGGCTGGGACGCTCCCGGGGCTGGGGTCCCTCGGGGGGTCTCACCGAGGCGGGGGCTGTAGCTCGCAGGACTGGCCGTGTAGCTGAAACAGGCTCGGACCTCCACGCTGGGGGGGGCACGGGGTCAGACGGGGGGCAGCGGCCCCCTGGGCCCATGCCCGGGGAGGGGGTGCGGGGGGGCTCGGGGACACCCACCAGACGCCCTCCCAGTGGTGGCAGTTGCTCTGCTCCAGGTCGATGGTGGGGGGCAGCAGCGACACGTTCCGGGACACGTGGACCACCGGGCGGGCCCTGCCGGGGGCAAACGGGATCCCAGAGCGGGCCCCCCCTCCTGAGGGCACCCCCAGCTCTGCAGGGACCCCCAGGGCGGGGGATGCTCTGGGAGGGGTTGAGGGAGCCCTGGGATGAGGGGTCCTTAGGGGTGGGGGTCCTCAGGGATGGAGGGTTCTCAGGGAGGGGGGGATGCCCAGGGATGTGGGGGGTCCTTGGGGATCCAGTCCTTGGGACTAGGAGGGTCTCTGGAGATGGGGGTAGTGCAGGGTTGGGGACTCCTCAGGAATGGGGGTCCTGGGAGATGGGAAGCTCCAAAGGATTGAGATCCTTGGGAACTGGGGGGCATGCTCAGTCTCGGGGGTCCTCAAGGCCAGGGGCTCCCAGAGGTGGTCCCGGGGGTCCCAGGGATGGGGTCTCACCTGTAGAGCACCACGGTGTCGGACAGGGACCCCACCAGCAGGTCGGGGTACAGGTTCCCATCCACGTCCAGCCCCCCCGACAGGGAATACCCGAAGGTTGGGACCCCCACGGCTTCCCCGTCCAGGACCTGGGGACACCGGTAGGTGACAGGGGACCCCGCGAGGGCCCTGCCAGGGCAGCCCCCTCCCCACCGTCCCCCCCTCACCTGGGCCGGCCTGGCCACGATGCCCAGGGCGCTCCCGTGGTAAATGAACACTTTGCCGGCACCGTCGAAAGGGGCTCCCACGGCCAGGTCTGGGGGGGCAACGGCAGCTGGGGGGGGCACAGAGCCCTCCCGGGACCCTCTCGGGGGGACAGCCCCCAGTGCCACCATCCCCAGCCCTTGGAGACCCCAACCCCACCCCCCGAACCCCAAACCCTCAAATCTGTCATGGTTGAGGTCTTGGTGCCACCATCCCCAGTTTTTGGGGTATCCAGAGCCCCCCAAATCCCTCACCATCAAAACCGTCCTGTTTGTGTTCCACAATGGCACCACCCCCAGCCCCTGGGGACCCCAAATTCCCCCAAACCCCTCATCCTCAAATCCATCACGGTCAAAGTCCCCAGTTCCACCATCCTCAGCCCCTGGGGACCCCAAATATCCCCCAAGCCCCCTCACCCTCAAAGCCGTCATGGTTGAGGTCCCCGGCCGTGCTCAGGGCGGTGCCGAACATGGACCCCCGGGTGCCGTTGAGCCTCAGGGGGGTCACAGCATCCCAGAGCCCCCCGGGGTTGATGTAAACATAAACAGCCCCCCCGATCTCCTCCTGGCGCTCAAAGAAGTGGGGGGCCCCCACCACCAGGTCCATCCACCTGAGGGAACACGGGTCTGTCACCTCCTGGGTGACCCCCAAAGTGTCCCGGTGCCCCCAGACACGGCACTGGGATTTTGGGGGATTCAGGGATTGAGGGGTCCTTGGGGATCGGGGGGGATGCTCAAGGATGAGTCCCAGGGGTTGGGGAATCCCAGGGATTGAGGGGTCCCTGGGAACGGGCGGGGTCCTCAGCCTGGGGGCTGAGGGGATGGAGGGACAGGGGTTGGACTCTGCCCGGGGGGGTCTCCCGGGGGTCCCCCCGCACTCACCCGTCGCTGTTGAGGTCGAGCACGGCCAGGGCGTGCCCGAAGGCCGAGCTGAGCTGCGGCCCGGGCAGCACCGCCTCGGGCACCAGGCGGTTGGCGCTGTCGCGACGCAGGATCACGACAGCCCCGGTGTGGTTGGCGCGGGGGGCGCCGGTGACAAAGCTCAGCCCCCCCCGGCGCGTCAGCCCCGCGCCCGAGTCCACTGAGAACCCTGCGGGGAGCGGGGGAGAGGGTCGGTGCCCACCCGGCCCCCGGAATGCCCGCGCTGTCCGTCCGTCAGTCCGTCCCACCCTCTCTCTCTGCTCGACCCCTCTGGGATCCCCTTGGGAATGGGGGGGATTCCTCTGATGGAAATAGGGGGAATGGGGGGATTTTGCTCCTGGGAATGGGGGGATTCCCCCGTGGGAATGGGGGGCCCATGTGCCTCAGTGTCCCTGCTCTTCTTGCCTGGGGAGGGCAGGATTTGGGGTCTCACCAACTTGGGTAGGGAGCTGAGCCTTTTGGTGGTGTGGGGGGAGCAACGAGCAGCCCCCCCCGCATTGCCAGAAGGGAAGGTTTGGGGGGGAAAAGGGCAGATTCTGAGACCAGAGCAGCAGATTTTGGGCTGAGAGAGCGGGGGGAGCCCCTTCCCCACATGCAGCTATTGCAGAGTGCAGCCCCCGCAGCCCCCCACGGCCGCCTGAGCCCCCCCGCAGCCCCCCGAGCCCCCAGCCAGGCTTCAGCCGCCCCCCCCAAAACCGTGCACCCCCCCATGCAGAAACATCTCCGGGGGGACAAGCGGGGGGACGGGGGGTGCTGGGGGCCACGCCAGGCTCGGGGATCCCCCCTCCAGGGCTCTGTGCCCCCCCTCTCGAGCTCTGTCCACCCTCCCCCAGCCTGGCAGTGCCCCCAACACAGCCCGGGCACAGCGACGGGACACAGGACGGGGCGGGGGGACACAGGAATGGGGGAACAGGGACTGGGGACACGGGAATTGGGGGAACAGGGATTGGGGACACGGGAATTGGGGGGACAGGAATGGGGGAACGGGGACTGGGGACACGGGAATTGGGGGGACAGGAATGGGGGAACAGGGACTGGGGACACGGGCATTGGGGGACAGGGCTGCAGGGACAAGGAATGGGAGGGGACAGGGGTGGGAGGTCTGGGGGATGGACACAGGAGGGGTGGGGGCGTGCAGGGGGGGCTGTGGCCACACGTGTGCACGGCTGCGTGTGCGGGGGGGAGCACGGGGGGACGTGTGTACAGAGAGAGAGAGAGAGAGAGAGGCATGTCTGGGGACATGGATGTGAGGGGGGACAGGGGGATCCCCAGGACTGGGGACAAATGTGTGCTGGGGGGACGTGTGTGTGTTTGGGGGGACACATGTCCAGAATGACACGCGTGCATGGGGACATGTGATAAAGGGGACATGTCTGTACAGGCACACGTATGTGCACGGTGACACGTGTGTGCACACGGGCTCCCACAGGGCCCCTCAGAGCCTGGGTCTGTCCCCACAGGTGACATGGGTGACACGGCACAGGACACGCTGCGGGGAGGGCACACACGGCACACATATGGCACACACATGGCACACGCGTGGCACAGCCGTGGCACACACGAACCCATGTAGCTATTGTGGGCCACGTCTGGGGCGGCGCCGGGGACCCTCTCGCCGGGCTGGGGGGTCCGGAAGACCCTCTGGTCGGGGGCAGCGCTCTCAATGTTTGTCACAAAGAGCAGCCCTGGGGGTGGGGGGTGGGTGTCAGGGCGGGCACGGGGGGGGGCGCAGGGGCCGCGGCAGCCGGGGGGGACCCCCGGGCCGGGCCCCCCCGTACCGAAATAGCTGTTGGCGGGCACGGGGATGAGCGAGGGGTCCTGGTCCTTCTCCCCCCCCGCTTCGAAGGGACCGGCGTCCGGGCGCAGCAGGTCCAGAGAGCTCTGGTTGAGCTGCTCCACGCGCAGGGTCCCTGCGGGGGCCGGGGTGAGGGGAGACACCACGGGGACCACCAGGGGGACCCCCGGGAACACCACTGGGACCCCCAGGGACCCTTCAGCACCGGCGAGTTCTGTTTGAGATGCTCCATGCTCAGGGTCCCTGGGGGAGCCCGGGGTGAGGGGGCTGGGCAGGGGACACCAGGGGGACCCTCAGGGACTCCAGGGGGACCCCCAGGGATCCCTCATGCTCCGGGGGGCTCTGGTGGAGCTGCTCCACGTGCTGGGTCACCTGCACACGTATGTGCACACCCGGCCCACCTGCCCAGGCAGGGGTTGCACTCACACCCCCACACCCCCCTCCCGGGCAGCCCCTCACCCCTCCACGGGGTTGTCCGGGCCAACTCCTCACCCTTCCAGTTGTAGGTGCTGGGGGCCCAATGCAGGAACATCCACCCCCAGCCCACACACAGCCCCTCACACGGGCAGCCCCTCGCCCCTTGACGGGGGGTCCGGGCTGCCCCCTCACCCTTCCAGTTGCACATGCTGGGGGCTCCGAGCAGGAACACTCACCCACACCTCACACCCCCGTCTCCTGGGCAGCCCCTCGCCCCTCCGGGGGGTTCCCGGCCCTCCTCACCCTTCCAGTTGTAGGTGCCGGGGGCCCCGAGCAGGACGTAGCGGCGGTCGGGGCTGAACGCGGCCGCCAGGCCCTGCTGGCAGGTGCCAAAGCGCTCGTGGCCCTGGGGCCGCCCCTCGCAGAACTTCCACTCGCCGCCGTCCAGCTCGTCCCGCACCCGCAGGTCCTGGCTCAGCACGAAGCACCTCCCGATCACGTCCCGCGTCTCCAGCGGCTGCCGCACCCGGTGCCGCACCTCGTACCGGTGGGCACAGGTCTGGGGGCACCCAGAGGGGTCACGGAGTGCCGGGCCCCCTCCCCTAGGGGTGCCGGTGCCCCCCGCCTCCCACCCCGGCACCCACCACGATCTTCCCTCCGGCTCCTTGGCTCTTCACGCTCACCCCCAGCCACTGGTTCTCTTTGCTCTCCCGCTGCGGGTCCACTGTGGGCACAGGGGGCAGGGTCAGCCCCGCCGGGAAGCCCCCCAGGACCCCCTGCACCCCCCGGGGAGCGCAGCTCACCTCCCTCATCGATGGGCACCCGCCAGCAGTCGGAGAGCTCGGGGGTCAGCGGGCAGGCAAAGAGCCCCCCGGTCCGGTTGGCACCTTGGCTGGGCAGCGCCTGCGCCTGGGGGGCCCCCACCAGCAGCCTGGCAGGGCACAGACCCCCGTCAGGTGCCCAGAGCCCCCCCGGAGCCCCCCCGGAGCTGTCACACGCCCACACCGATGTCCCCGTGCCCGGGCGGTGCCAGCCCGGCCGAGCAGCTGCTGCCCCGGCACCGTTCCCAGGGCTCAGCCGCAGCTCAGTGCACGGGTGGGTGCGGGGGGGACGCGCACTCGGGCCCCCCCACGCTCCCCGACTGCCCCACCCGGGACAGCAGCGTTGGGGGCACCCTGACCCCTTCCCCGGGGTCCTCGAGGGGTCACACTCCGCGGGACAAGTCCGGTGCCACCGGGGGCTCCTCGGTGGCCACGGGGCACCTGCAGCCACCCCCGGCCCGCCTGCCCCGGGGGTGTTGGTGGCCTGGGGACACGGCCGAGCCCCGGGGGGTGGCAGAGAGGCAGAGCCGGTAAAAATAAACTGGAATTCACTCAAAATAACCCCGCAGCAACATGCCCAAAAAAGGAGGGAGGCACAGGGAGGCACCGGGTGCCCCCCGGAGCCAGGCCAGGGCACCCTGCGAGGGGACCGGGGGGCACCGGGAGGACGGGCGGGGACTGCGGGTGCGGGGCCGGTGGGACCGAGCCCAGTGCGGCTCCGCAAACACCCGCAGCGGCCACCGGGAGCCAAAAACCGCCCTCGGCGCCAAGACCGTGGCGCGGGAGGGAGTCGGGTGACAACGGTGACAACGGTGACAACGGCGCCACCGGGGGCACGGGGACGGACGGGAATGGGGGGCTACAAGGGGGCACACGACGGTGACACTGCCCAGAGACCTGCCCGCTCAGGGGCTCTCCGGTGCTGAGACCCCCGGCAGGAGCCCGGGGGCGGCCAGGGGGATATGGGGGGACACGGGGAGCCCCGCGGGCTGTGGGACATGGGGACACGGGGGCTGGGGGACACGGGGACAGGGGACACGGGGCCGTGACGGGGGTCTCGGCAGCCGCGGGTGGGCGTTCGCCGCAGCGGCCGCGGGGGAAGCGGTGGTCACGGCCCGGGGGGCCCAGCCGGGGGGGTCCCTCCACACGAGCACCCCGGGGATGCAGCGATGGACCCCCGAACCCCCCCAGCACCCCCCCCAATCCCCGTCCGCGGTTAATGCTGAATAATCCCGGGCCGCGCAGGCGGCGACTCCGCGCCTGTCCCCGTCCCCTCGGAGCTGCAGCGCGGGTGGGTGGGTGGGTCGAACCCCCCGCGAATCCCGAGGACCCCAGCCCCGGTCTCCGGTTCCTCCCGCCCCGGGGCTCCTTCCCTTCCCATTCCCGGGGTTCCTGGGCTCGTCCAGCCCAGGTCCCCTCCCAGAGCCGGGACTCCCGGTCCTGCTTCAGCCCCCCAGTCCCGGGGCTCCAGATCCCCCCCAGTCCCGGGACTTACGGTCCCCCCCATTCCCGGGGTCGGGTTCCCCCACCCCAGGTCTGCGGTCACCCCCTTCCCCGGGGGTCGCCCCCCGCACTCACCAGCCCGCCGGTTCGGGGCTAAGCTGCCGGTGCAGTGCCACGGCGGCCCCGAAGAGGCTGCCCCGCTCGCCGTCCTTCAGCACGGGGCTGCTGCCGTCCAGGTTGAAGGCGGCGACCGCGAGCAGCCGCAGGGCGACCCAGGGCAGCCACCGGCACCGGCACCGGGAGCGGCCCCGGGGACCCTCCATCCCGCCGCCGCCGCGCCCCGGCCCCGCCGCTCCGCCGCCCGCGGGAGGAGCCCGGGCTGTCCCGGGGAGGGGGCTCGGCCCCGGCCCCGCCCGCCCGCGCAGGGGAATCCCCCGGGAGTCCCACCCCGGGATGGGGCTGAGCATCGCGGCACGTGTGGCGGGGACGGCTCTGTATGGCAGGTGCTGCACCCATATGGGACTGATTGCACCCATGGGACAGACTGCACCCATGTGGGACAGACTGAACCCCACGTGGGACAGACTGGGCAGGAGGGACCCCAAAACTCTGGTACCACTGCCTGCAGTGATATCCCAGTATTGGGGGACACAGCAGAGGGAGGGGGACAGGACAGCCCCTCTGAGGTCCCCTCTCACCTCCATCCTTGGGTGGGAGAGGAGAAACCCCCTGAACCCCAAAAACGGGAGGAGAGGGCCCCACACCCCCACTCTGAAGGGGCCGGTGCCCGTGTGGGCTCCTGGGGGGACACAGGGGGTGAGCAGTGCCAGGACCCCCAGGAGTGTTCAGGACATGGGGGGTCAGCAGTGCCAGGACTCCTGGGAGCAGCTGTGACCCCAGCTTGGCCCCAGGCCCCCCATGGCCGTTTTTGGGGGGGACTGGGGGCTTTGTCATATTTTCCAGCTCCCCGGCTATTTTTATCCGCTCTCCAAAGGCCTTAGGAGATATTTGGGAGCTGCCAGGGCCGTGTGAATGAGCTCCAGCACTGCTGGAAGCACCCCCAGCTCCTCCTCCCCACCTTTGGGGGGCACCAGAGCAGGCCCAGGAGGGTCCATGCCCCCCATTTTCCCCTCCCAGACACCCCCCATTCTTCCCACTTTCCAGCCCAAATCCCTTCCCAGACGTGGGAACAGCCTGGGAGCAGAGGACGGGAATAGACCCATTCCCAGGGGGCTGCTTGGCCTCCTGCCCCCCCGGGGGCTCCCCAGGGAGGAGGATCTGCTGGATAACCAGGAAGGACATCGGGAAGATGGATAAACCAGGATTCCGGGTGGTGATGGCACAGAGGAGACCCCAAAATCTGCTCCGGGGAGTAACAACCCAAACCTTGGAGGAATGAGCTCCCAAGGCTCCAAATCCAGGTTGTTTTCCCTCAAAATGAGCCGAACTTGAGCTCTGGGATGGACCCTTGGGGCTCCCCCCACTCCTGGAGATGTGCTGGAGGCAGCAGCTGCTCCTGATTAGCACCCAGGGATCCTTTGGGATGGGGATTTCCAAGCCCAAAACTGTCTCGTGACCTCGTCCCACCTCAGCACTCCCATACACGGAACCTCCATCCCCTCTGTCCCCTCTGTCCCATCTCCAGGGGGTTCTTTTTGGGACAAGCGTCCCAAAAAGTGGAGGGATGTGCACATGGAGCACGAGCGTTCTCATGGCCGGGGTGGGGGGTGTCAGAGTCAAGAATCAGGAGGAGAAAACTCCTTGTTGGGAGATTCCCTTCGCTCTGATTCTGATGGGACGGGAGCTCTGAGCTCCCTGAACCCGCAGCCTCATCCCAGCGGCTGCCGGTGGCTCTGGGGGGGCCGCGGGGCTGATCCCCCCCCGCACGGAGAGGGCAAGTGGGGCCGGACTCATCCCGCTCCCACGGCCCCGGGACTGCGGCCGAGGCTGGGAAGGGATCAGGAGCTCCGAGTGGGCGACGGGGAAGCGCTTCCCGGGGAGCGGAGGTGGGAGCGGCGCTGGGGCGGGGCAGGGACGGGAGGGAAGGAGGGAGGGAAACGCTCTGTGAACTCCGGGGAGGGCTGGATGGGATCCCGAAATCCGGGATACTCCCGGAGCACCGTCCACGGGCGGGGGGAGGGACGGGAGCAGCTCCCCATCGGCACATTGGCAACGGGATGAGCGCCTGGAGAGGTGTCACCGCCCGCGGCACCTGGGCGAGGGTCACTTGTCACCTGCAAGGTCCCCACCGGGCACTGACCTCCCGTTCCTGCGGAAGGCGGGGCAGGAATTGCCGGGAATGGCCGTCCCTGCCCACTCCAAACCCCGCCGGGACCCTCCCGGAGCCAATCCCGGGATGGGGGGGGGCAGAGGAATGCCGACAGCCCACCCCCCCAATCCCAAAACACTCCTTGGCTCCCAGGGCCCCCGGGATCGATCCCGGAGCCGCTCCCGGGGCTCGGAGGGGCTGGAACCGGAGTCGGGGTTATTTTTACCCTCCCGGGTTTATCTCCGGCCACGTTTCGCACTCGGGTTCTGCGGGAATTCCGCCAGGTCCCTGCTGGGAGAACTGGGAGCGACTGGGAGCGGCACCGCGGGGCCACTGCGGGGAGGCGGAACCGGGGGCTGGAGGACCCTGAGCCCCCTCCCCACTTTGATCCTCACCTTCCTCATCCTCCCTCCCCAGCGCGAGGGAATGATGAATCTTCCTCATCCTCATCATCCTCTGGGGCTGCTGAACCCCGGGGTTTGTGCCTTCCTCATCCTCCCTCCCCGTGCCCAGCCTGAGGGAACAACAGGATCCTCCTCGTCATCATCCCCCAGTTCTGGGGCTCCCGAATCCTTCTGCCTTCCTCATCCTCCCTCTCCCTGCCCAAGGTGAGGGAATGACCTTCCTCCCGCTCCTCCTCCTCCCCCCGGCTCCCGGGGTGACCCCAACGTTTTTTTTGGCAGCCCCCAGTCCCGGCTCTCCCGAGGGAATTCCAGGAGCACTTTCCTGGCGGTGGCTCCGGCTCCAGTCCCTCCCTGAGTGGGACAATTCCCGAGGATTCAGGGCCGGGAAGGGGGTGGCAGGGCGGGAATTCCCACTTGGGAACACCTGGGGAGGAAAAGGGGGGGGGGGTTAAGAGTCATTCCAGCAGCCTCTGGAGTGCAGGACCCCTCAATCCCCCCCCAAATCCTCCATCCCCCATACAGACCCCTTATAGTCCCCCCAGGCCCCCATCCAGGCCCCACAGATCCCATACAGTCCCCTATAGGTCCCATACAGTCCCCTACATACCCCCTACAGTCCCCTACGGACCCCTATAGACCCCCTACAGTCCCCTACAGACCCCATACAGTCTCCTACAGACCCCTATAGATCCCATAGAGTCCCCATACAGTCTCCTATAGACCCCATACAGTCCCCTATAGATCCCCTACAGTCCCCTATAGACCCCATAGTCCCCTACAGTCCCCTATAGACCCCATACAGTCCCCTACAGTCCCCATACAGTCCCCTACAGTCCCATGCAGTCCCCTATAGATCCCCTACAGTCCCCTACAGACCCCATACAGTCCCCTACAGACCCCTATAGATCCCATAGAGTCCCCATACAGTCCCATACAGTCCCCTATAGACCCCATACAGTCCCCTATAGATCCCCTACAGTCCCCTATAGACCCCATACAGTCCCCTACAGTCCCCTATAGACCCCATACAGTCCCCTACAGTCCCCTATAGACCCCATACAGTCCCCTACAGTCCCCTACAGTCCCCTATAGACCCCATACAGTCCCCTATAGATCCCCTACAGTCCCCTATAGACCCCATACAGTCCCCTACAGACCCCTATAGATCCCATAGAGTCCCCATACAGTCCCATACAGTCCCCTATAGACCCCCTACAGTCCCCATACAGTCCCCTACAGTCCCCTATAGACCCCATACAGTCCCCTATAGGTCCCTCCATGGCCCCCCACAGCCCCCCGGTCACGTGTCCCCGCGGGCCGTGTCACGTGCAGATTCGGGGGTCACGTGTAGGTGACGTCACGGTCACGTGCCCCCGCCATGCTGTCGCGGCTGCTGAAGGAGCATCAGGCCCGGCAGAGCGAGCGGCGCGAGCTGCAGGGTGAGACCCGCCCCCGTCACCATGGCGACCGCCCCCGCCCGCCATTGGCTGCGGGACCTGCCGCTCACCGCGGGCCGGCGTCCCATTGGTTGGCGCGGCTGTCCGTCACGGAGGGGAGAGGGAGGGCAGTGATGTCACGATGACGTAACGCACTCACCTGTGACGTCATGGGGTTGGGGGCCCCGCCGCCCCTCACGGCCCTGTGTGTGTGTGTGTGTGACCCCCCCATCCCCACACAGAGCGGCGCCGAAGGGACGCGATCGCGGCCGCCACGCGCCTCACAGAGGCCCTGGTCGATCACCTCAACGTGGGGTGAGCCCGCGACCCCCCGACCCGGACTGGGGACACCCAGCCGGGGGCCCCCGGGTCCCCAACCCCCCTGGGGACCCCAAACCACGGCTGGGAACCCCCGGACGCCGACCGAGGACCCCCGGACCCCAAACCACAGCAGGGGACCCCCAAACCCCCTCTGAGGACTCCCTGAGCCCCAAACCCCGAGCCCCGCAGACCCCCAGGGACCCACAAAACCCCCAAGCCCCCAGCTGGGGACCCACCTAGGACCCCCCACCCCCTCACCCCGTCCCCCCCAAAACCCTGCCCAACACACCCCCAGCCCCTCCCAACCCCTCCCCAGCTCTTTGTCCCTTTTTCGGGGCTCCCCCTGCCCTGGGGGGTGTCAGGGCAGGACCCCACGGCCCAGCCCCTCCCGTGCCCCCCCAGGGTGGCCCAGGCCTATGTGAACCAGCGCAAACTGGACCAGGAGGTGAAGACCCTGCAGGTGCAGGCGGCCCAGTTTGCCCGGCAGACGGGGCACTGGATCTCCATGGTGGAGAACTTCAACCAGGCCCTCAAGGTGGGAGACCCCTCTCCAAAATCCACAGCCCTTGGGGGGGATCCCACCCCCGACCCGCCACGGGGTTGTCACTCTGGGACACCCCTGAGACTGAGTTGGGGCACTGAGCAATAAGGGGAGGGGGCACTGAGGGGGGGTGTCCCCTGTGGTCTTTGGTGGGGTGGCAGCCCCCAGACCCTTGGGTTTGTGCTGGAGTGGGTGGGCAGCACCCAGGGGTCTTGGGCAACATCAAGGGGGGGCCTGGGTGGCATCCAGGGGGTCCCAGCAGAATCCAGAGGGTCTCGGGGAGCACCCAGGGGGTCCCAGCAGCCCCATGGGGCTGCATCTGCCAGAGGGAGGGACAGAGTCCCCCCAAATCCCTGTGATCCCTACCTCCACCATGGGAATCCCCCCGAAATCCCTGGGCCCCTGTGGGACCCCCCCAAACCCCCAGGACCCCGTCCCACAGGAGATCGGTGACGTGGAGAACTGGGCGCGGAGCATCGAGATGGACATGAGGACCATCGCCACCGCCCTCGAGTACGTCTACAAGGGGCAGCTCCAGCCCTCCTCCTGCTCCTGAGGGACCCCCGGGACCCCCAGCACCGCGGCTGCTCCCGGCACAGGACGGGGGTCCTGCAGCAGCAGCTCCTGGAGCGTCCCCGGGACCCCCCGCCCTGGGAGTGGGTGGAATAAAGTGTGGGGAGCTCGGGGAGGNACAGGACGGGGGTCCTGCAGCAGCAGCTCCTGGAGCGTCCCCGGGACCCCCCGCCCTGGGAGTGGGTGGAATAAAGTGTGGGGAGCTCGGGGAGGGGGGGCTGGGCCAGGCACCGGCAGGACCCTGGTACAGCCCCCCCGGGCCCCCCTAAGCCCCCTCATCCTCCTTAGTGCTTAACTCGGCTCTGAGGCTCCTTTTTCCCTGGGACAAAGGGCCCGTTCTGGGCTCTAAATCCCCCCGGGGGAGGCTCCGGGTGATGCCCCCCCTATTTCCCAGGGCTGGGAGGGCCCTAATCCCCCGGGGGAGGGGACAATGCCCCCCCATCCCCCGGGCTGGGAGGGGGCCCCAGGGGTCTCTGTGTTCTCTGGGCAGGGTCTCCTCCATTGGGAGGGTCCCCCAACAAGGTGAGCGGGTCTCCCAGCACCCCCAGAGGTGCCCAAGCCCCCCCTTCCCTGGAGCATCGCGGGGGAGGGAGCTCAGCCCCCCGAGACCTTTGGCCGTGCTGGGCACAGGGAGGAGTGGCCACGTCCCCCCCCGGCTCTCACGGGACCCCCCCACCTCACTCGGCCCCAGCGCCGTGGCCAGAGCAGCACCTGGAGCCCTCTGCCCTCAGGAGGTAGGTGGGGACCCCCCTCTGCACCCCGACCCATGGGGTCTTCTGTGGGGGTTCTGCCCAGAGAGGGGGTTCTGCCCCAGGGCTGGTGAGGGGAGTTTGTCCAGTTTGTCCTGCCCACCCCCCCCCCCATCTCTGGAGGTGCAGGACAGACCCCGGGTGTCCTCCCACCCTTCGGTGTCCCCCCCAAACCTGAAAGTGGGGAGCAGTGGGGATCCTGACACCTGCCAAGCCCCCCCAGATGGGGCTTCTGGAGGGGGGCATGACCCCCCCCCAGCACAGGACAGACCCTGACTGTCCTCCCTCCTTTAGTGACCCCCCCAAACCCGAGGGTGGGAACGGGGGTCCCTCCCACCCCAGCAGGTCCATAACCCCCAACCAGCAACGGAGGGTCCTGACACCCCCAAAACCCCTCAGACGGGGCTCCTGGATGGGGGCACGGCCCCTCCAGGGCTCCCTCCCCGCGAGGGGCGGGTGTGGGGGCAGGTGGGTCGGGGGTCCCAGACCCCACGGTGCAGGACCCCTCCCTGCATGCCCCGGGGGTCAGAGGGCCCCGGGGGTCGCTCCTGCTGCGGGAGGGGCCGCGGTGGGACCTCCCGGAGCCGCCCCGGCGCTGGGTCCGGCCCCGGCGGTGACGCACGGCCGGTTAATCCGGGCTCGGCCGCCCGCGGGCCCGGCCTGGCCGCGGGGAGGTGGGTCAGGGGCCGGGGGGGGCTCGGGGGGGGCCGGGGGCACCAAACACCACCTCGGGGGGACAGGGACGGCCCTGGGGTCACCTGTGTGCCCAAAGCACCTGGGCACTGAGTGCCCCCCTTTGCCCACCCCCACCTGAGGGAGACCAGACCCCCGAGGGGGGGCAGGGGGGTGTCCCCATGCGAGGGGTGAGGGGTCGGGGCTCCACTCGGGGTGCAGGGCAGTCCTGGCAGGGGTCCCACAGCCCCCCCTCCCCGCAGGCCAGTGGCACCGGGGCAGGGTGGGGGTCCAGCCGAGCTCCACCTGGGCTGCAGGGGGGTCCTGGTGGGGGTCCCACAGCCCCCCCCGCCCCGCAGGCCCCCCCATGTGGCTGTACGTGGTGCTGGCTGCCCTGGCCTGGGCGCTGGGCTGGCTCGTGCGAGACCACCGGACCCTGCCCTCGGTGAAGGACAAGCACGTTTTCATCACGGGCTGTGACAGCGGCTTTGGCAACCTCCTGGCCCGGCGGCTCAGCCGGAGGGGCTACCGAGTGCTCGCTGCCTGCCTGACCCCGCACGGCGCCGAGAGCCTCCAGAGGAGCTGCGGGGGCCACCTCCGGACCACCCTGCTGGACGTGACCCGCTCCGACAGCATCCGCAGGGCCGGGGAGTGGGTGAGGGCAGAGGTGGGAGAGAAAGGTGAGGGCAAGGGGGGCATGCAAGGGGGGCACGGGGGATATGGGGGGATGAGGACCCGGGGAGGGGCTGTGGGGCAGGATTAGGGGTCCCTCACAAGGATGGAACATGGGGGGCTGTGTCCCACCAGGGTGAAGGGTGGTGGGGCTGTGGGGAGCCCCAGAGAGGGGCTACAGGATGGGGGGGGTCCCAGCAGGGACAGCCGTGGGGCAGGACAGAGGGGAGGGTCCTGCCAAGGCACCCTGGAGACAGGACGGGGGTCCTGAGGGAGGCACAGGAACACAGAGGGAGGGTCCCACCAGGGCACACTGGGGGTGGGGTGGGGGTCCCAGGGGAGGTGCCCTGGGGCAGGGCCATGGCAGGGGGACCTCACCCCATGCCCTCCACAGGCCTGTTCGGGCTGGTGAACAACGCGGGGGTGGCCAACCCGATCGGCCCCACGGAGTGGATGGACATCGAGGACTATCGGCGGGTCATGGCCGTCAACACCTTTGGGGCCATCGAGGTGACACTGCAGCTGCTGCCGCTGCTCAAACGGGCGCGGGGCCGGGTGGTCAACACGTCCAGTGTCCTGGGCCGGATCTCGGCCAACGGCGGCGGCTACTGCATGTCCAAGTACTGCGTCGAGGCCTTCTCTGACAGCCTGCGGTGCGTGCCAGGCCCCACCAGCCCTGGAGCCCCTCACCCATCCCTGACCCCTCCCTATGGGGTCCTGGAGCCCCCTGACCCGCCCATGCCCCCCAGGAGGGACATGTACC
Organism: Lepidothrix coronata; assembly: GCF_001604755.1. NCBI lineage: Eukaryota > Metazoa > Chordata > Aves > Passeriformes > Pipridae > Lepidothrix > Lepidothrix coronata. Next base: position 164,819 of record NW_016690532.1, on the reverse strand, counting down.
ACTTCGGGGTCAAGGTGAGCATCGTCGAGCCCGGGTTTTTCAAGACAGCCGTGACCAACCTTGAGGTCCTCGAGGCGTCGCTGCAGCAGCTCTGGGAGCGCCTGGCACCTGAGACACGGCTGAGCTACGGGGAGGACTTCTTCCAAAAATGTGGGTGAGGGGGGGACTTCAAAAATGGGAGGTGATGGGGGGCTTCCAAAACTGCGATGGGGGGGCTTCTATAAGTGTGAGTGGGCAGGAGGGCTCTGCCTCAGTTTCCCTCCTCCCGAACCCTCTTTTCCCTCATCCCCCTGAGCTTCCTCAGTTTCCTTCCACACCACCCCCTTTCCTGCATCCTTTGCACCCACACGGTGCTACACCAGGCGCACCAGCTCATCTCTGCCTCAGTTCTCCCTTTCCTGACCCTCCTTTTTCACAACCCCCCAGACCTCAAAGGTGCAGCATCTCACTCCTGCCTCAGTTTCCCCTCACCTACTCCCACTTTTCCTGTATCCCTGACACCTCAAGGTGCAACAGCTCATCTCTGCCTCAGTTCCCCCACTCTCCCTTCCCACTTCACCTTGACCTCAAGGTGCAGAAAGTCACCGCTGCCTGTTTCCCCCTCCCTGAACCCCCTTCCCCCCCACCTGATGCCCCCTTTTCCCCCCCAGACCTGAAGGTGCAGAGGTTCATCATGACCCTGATGTGTGACGGGGACCTGACCAAGGTCACGGGGTGCATCGAACACGCACTGGGGGCACGACACCCCCGGACCCGCTACAGCGCGGGCTGGGACGCGAAGCTGCTCTGGCTCCCGGCCTCCTACCTGCCCTCCTGCGTCGTGGACCTGATCCTGGCCACCATCCTGCCCAAGCCGGCCCACCGTGTCCGTTAGACCGCCCCCAGACCCCCCCCGGGGGCGGTGAGACCCCCAAAATGTGGTGAATAAACCCCCCGGCCCGACCCCTCCCTGCTCGGGGGCTGCTGGGGGCTGTTGGCACGCGGGAATGTGGGGACACTGAGGTTACACATGGGGATTTGGGGACATTGAGGTGGCACTCAGGGACTGTTGGGGACATTGAGGTGGCCTACAGAGCCCCCAGACCCCCACAAGAGCTGTGAGACCCCCCCAAGGGTGGTGAATAAGCCCCCCAGCCTGACCCCAGCCTGCTCAGGGATTGCTGGGGACATCACAGTGACACGTGGGAACTTGGGGACATTGAGGAGGCACATGAGGATTTGGGGACACTGACATGGCCCCCACCCAGGAAGGTCCTTGTCCCACCCCCAAGGGACCCCCACGCCCCCCACTGCCGGGGGGCACACTCAGCTCTACAGAAGCTTTTTCTCTTTATTTCCACACCCGGGGACACCTCCCGGCCCTGAGGGATCCCCGGGGGGAGCTGGCTCTGCCCCAGCAGAGCCGAGGGGGACCCCCCAGGACCCCAGAGCCCCCCTGGGGGTGTCGGGGTGGCTACATGACCTCGTAGCCGCTGCGGATGCCCCTCATGAGGCAGCAGGCAAAGATGATGCCCAGGATCTGGGGAGGAAAAAGGGGGGTCAGTCCCACATGGGGGGGGGTTGTTTCAGCCCCATCAGCCCCACACTGAGGGGGGGGAGTCAGTCCCACTCCAGAGGGGTCAGGGGGACAGTCCCACAGCGGGGTGTTGGGAGGGGTCAGCCCTGTCAGCCCCACATTGCAGGGGTTCAGCCCCACACCAAAGGGTCAGTCCCACACTGGGGGGCTCAGCCCCACATCCCACCTCGAAGAAGGCGATGCCCAGAGCCACCGCGGCCACGACCAGGATGTTCTTCTTCATCCACGCCTCGATGCTCTCCTGGCAGCCCTGGGGGGGACAGGGGGGTTCAGGGGGTGCAGGACACCCCCTGGGGCATGGCAGGGGGGTCTGGGAGGGGGGGTCTCACCTTCTCATAGACGGTCTCAGGGCTGGGGTGGACGTTGCAGGTGGTGGTGTTGACGCGGCAGCACGACCTGGGCACGGTGTCGTTGGCCTGGAACTGCTTGATGTTGGCCCAGTCCGTGTAGTTGTTGGCCCCGCAGCACTTGAACTGAGAGGAGGAAGGGGGGGGTCAGGGGGGCCCGGATGCCCCCCCGCGCCCCCACCCCGATACTCACGTCCCTCTGGAGCTCGTCCAGCGCTTCGGTCAATGCCGGGTCCTCCTCGTACTTGTTCATGGCCTCCTGCAGCCCCTCCTTCAGCACCGACCTCACCTGGGGGGGCGGGGGGGTCACACCGGGGCCAGGGGGTCCCTGGGACCCCGGGGGAGGGGGGGCTGTGTCCCTGTCCCACGTGTTCCCACCTTGTCCTTGAAGACGTATCCGGCGATGGCGGCGGCGATTTCCACCAGGAAGATGATGCTGAGCAGGACGGCAAACTGGGGGGGCACGGGGGGGTCAGGGGGTCCCCGGGGGGGTCACAGTGGGGGTGGGGGTTCATGGGGGCTGAGTGGGGGTTGTAGTGGCAGGGTCAGGTGAGGGCTCAGAGTGAGGGAGGGTCATGATGGGGGTTACAGGGAGAGTTTCAGGAGGGTCGGGTATTTTGGGGGGGTCACAGTGGGGGGGGGGGGTCACGGTGGCAGTTAGTGAGGGGTTATGGTGAGGGTTCACAGTGAAGGGGCGAGTTGAGGGGGTCACTAGAGGGGCTGCGGTAGGGGGGTCACATTGGGGGATGGTCACAGTGAAAGGGTGAGGGGGTCACAGTGGGGGCTCAGGGAGCGGAGACTGGGTTGGGGGTCACGGTGGGGATTATTTTGGGAGGTTGGGTGGGGGTCACATTGGGGGGGTCAGGGTGGGGGGCTTGGATGGGGGTGTCCCTGGGGGGGGTTGGATGGGGATGTCCCGGGGGCCCAGCAGGGTTTCCCCCTCACCGTGGTGACCATGCAGTAACTCTCCTTCCAGGCGCCGCAGCAGCCGAAGAAGGAGATGAAGAAGATGATGACGCCCAGGACCAGGATGGCCACGGGGGTCCCGGCCGAGGAGCCACTGCTGACCACCAGGGCCTTACCCAGGGCCACCTGGGCGTAGATGCCGATGGCGATCAGGGCCACGCCGCACACCTGGGGGGCACAGAGGGGGGGCAGAGAGCGTTGGGGCACAGCCGGGACCCCCCCTGGAGCCCCCCCGAGCCACCAGGGTGGGGGGGCACCCGCAGCCTCTCTGGAGTTTGCCTTCACACCGGGGACCCCCTCCCTGGGGGCCGTGGGAGGTTTCTCTCCCAGCACAGCCCCCCCGCGGTGGGAGGGGGCACGGGGGGGGGCACCGCTGGCCCCACGAGTGCCGGAAAGTCCAGGAAGTCCGGCCTTCCGGCCACGCGAGGCCTCGGAGGGGGAATCTGGCACCGGATCCCTGCCCTGGGGGTCCCTGTGGATCGGGGGTGCCGGTGGGGGGGGGAGTTTATCCCACCAGGAAACACCAGCAGCCCCCTCCCGCAGGAGCTGGGACACCTCGCCCCTGCCCGGCTGTGGGGTCTATTCCCCCCCATTTCCAAGCCCCCCGCAAGGGTGGGACCCCTGCCACGCTTCCCCCATATCCCGGGGGCGGCGGTTCCCCCCGTGCCGTGCCCTGTTTGCTCGCGGGGCGTGGGCTCGGCCGCCGCTGCACAAACACGGGGGGGGCGGGGGGGCTGGCGCCGTGTCCCGCCGTGTCACCGTGTCCCCCCCCGCCTCCCCCGGCCCTCGAGGGGTGACTCAGCCCGGCAGGATTAGGGTGGGGACAAGTGCCTCCCTGCGTGGGGGGGTGAGAGAGCGGCCGGGAAGGGGCCCGTGACCCCCCCAGCCCCCATCCCCCGCTGCGGCCGTTGGGCTCTCGCGCCTCTTTCCTCACCCCGACTTCCCCAAACCCGCGCCCCGCTTATCGGGGGACCCCAGGCAGGGAGGGTTCCCCCCACACCCCCACGCGGGGTCCCCACCGTGACCCCAGGGCCGGGCTCCCCCCGTTAACCCTGGAACCGACGGATGGCACATGGGGCTGCAGAGACCAGAGTAGGCACAGGGGTCCCTTCCTGCCCCTCCAGGACCACCCCCACGGCAGCAGAACACTCCCCCCCCGTCCCCGTGACCCCCAACTCAGGGTCTGGGGGATTGGGGGGGGGGGCTGGGTCCCCCTTCCGGGTTCTGCCGGCCCCGGGACCCCCCTCGGCTGTCCCTCCGGTGCCCCCCAGCCCCGCACTTACCCAGAAGATGAAGTTGAAGAAGAAGACCAGGAACTTCACGCATTTCATGCCCCCCTCGACCGCCATGGCCCGTCCTGGGGGAGCCGCCGCTCAGCACCGGCCCCGGCCCCGCGCCCGGGCCCACCCCGCTCCCGTTCACCGGCCCGAGACCCCCAGTCCCGATCCCGGGGACCGAGCCCCGGTGTCCCGGCACCGCTCCCGCCCTGGTCCCGGTGCTCCCGGAATTCCTGGTGCCGCCGCCCCCGCTCCCGGAGTTCCCGGGGCTGCTCCACAACCCCTGCCGGTGCCGGTGGTCCCGGTCCCGCTCCCCACCCCGGCCCAGGGGCTCCCGAAGTTCCCGGTGCCGCTCCCCCCACAGCCCAGGAGCCTCAGCGAGTTCCCGGTGGTCCCGGTGCCGCTCCCCCGCCGCTCCCGGTGCTCCCAATACCGCTCTTCCCCCCGTTCCCGCTGGTCCCGGTGCCGCTCCCCGCCCCGTTCCCGGTAGTCCCGGTACCGCTCCCCACCCGGTCCCGGTGCTCCCGGCGCTCCCGGTCCCGCTCCCCGCCGTCCTTCCCGAGCGCTCCCCGATCATGTGACGGGCCCGGGGAGTTAACAGGACCGCGGACCCGCCCCGGCACCGCCCCGGGCCCGCCCCGCCCCGGCAGCACAGACACGGGGGTGCGAGAGGCGCTTTAATGGGGGGGACACACGGGGGGTCCCACCGAGGGGACCCGGCACTCAGAGCTCCCACCCCGTCCCGGCTGCCCTCGGTCAGGGGGTCTTGGCCACCCCGGAGTCCCTGTCCCCCTGTATCCTGTACCCTGGTGTCCCTGACACCCCTGATCCCAAACCCGGGGTCTCAGCCCCCTGACCCCACACTCTGGGATCCCTGACACCTCTGACCCCAAACCCGGGGTTCCTGCCATCCCCTTGCCCTTGGTCCCTGTCACCCTGTGACTGCACCTCAAGGTCGTTGAGACCCTCTGCTCTGCACCCCAGACAGTGCTGACCCCACACCTTGGGGTCCCAGCCTCTCCTGAGCCCACACCCCAGGGACCCAGACCCCTCTGACCTCCCACGCCGGGGTCCCTGCCATCCCACTGTCCTTGGTCCCAGTCCCCCCATACCCTCGGATCCCAGCCATCCCGAACCCTTAACCCCGGGGTCCCAGCCCCCCATACCCACCCGCGGGGGTCTCGGCCGCAGGCTCACAGCCCGGGCACGGTGGCCAGTGCCCCCAGCACGGCCTCCAGGTGCTGGGGGTGCAGATAAGCCACGAGGCCCCCCCGGTTCGCCCAGCGCTCGGCCCCCCCCGCCCCCTCTGCCGGGCGGTTATAGACCAGCTCGGGGGGGTCCCCGGCGCGCCCCTCCCGCCGCGCTCGCAGGGCCCCCTCCAGGGCCACCACCCCCCCGCCCAGGGCGCGCAGGATGGCGTGGGGGGCACAGGCGTCCCAGGCGAAGGTGGTGCCCTCGGACAGCACGTAGGCGTCCGCCAGCCCCAGGATCACGCACAGCATCTTGTACCCCGCGCCCGCCGCGAAGTGCAGGCGCCCCCCGCACAGGGGGCCCAGAGCCCCCCGCACGGCCGCCCCCTCCGCCCGGCTCAGCACCACGCGGGGCACGGGGTGGGGGTCGGGGGGGCTCAACGAGCACAGCCGGGTGTCCCCGTGGGCCACGTCCCAGTGGTACCTGCCCTGCCACCTGCGGGGACACGGGCACGGTCAGCGCGGATCCCCCCGCCCCCGGGGGTCGCCCCGCTGCCCCCGCGGTGCCCCCGCGGTGCCGGTACCTGCGGGTCTCTGGGTCCCGTCGAAAGAAGGGCTCGTTGATGACGCCCAGGACGGGGCGGCCTGAGAGGCGGTCGAAGGCCCCGACGAGCACCAGGGCGGAGCAGAGCCCGGCGGGGGCGATGCCATCCACGGGGGGCACGTCCTCGCGGCCCCCGATGTACTCGTTGGTGGAGTCTGGGGGCGCAGCCGGGGCTCAGCGGCGGCACACGGGGGTCCCCGCCCCCCGCCCCGCCCCTGCAGCCCCCCACTCACCGATGGGGTCTATCCACACGGCCAGGTCCCGGGGGGACACGCCGGGCTCGGCGCCCGCCAGCGTCACATCCCCCAGCACCACGTCCCGGTGCACGGCGTCCGCCAGCAGCTCGGCCGCCGCCTGCTCGGGGCCCAGCACCGACAGCAGCAGGGCCACCGTGTCCTCCCGTGTGGCACAGACACGCACGGCCACCGTGCCCCCTGCCACACCCTGAGTCAGCCCCGGCCCCGTCATGGGCACCTTCAGCTCAGCCACGGCCCCACAGACCCAGTGTGGGGACCCCCAACTCAGCCACGAGCGTGTGGGCCCAGCATGGAGACCCCCTCCTCAGCCACAGCCCCACAGTCCCTGCTGAGGGGACCCTCGAGTGAGCCACGGCTTCACATTCCCAGTGTGGGGACTCCCCCTCAGCCGTGACCCTGTGTGGCCCAGCACTGGGACCCCCGACTCAGTCACAGCCCCAGAACAGGACCCCCTGCCCCGGTGACCCCCGACTCACCCTGCACGTCCCTGAACTCGTTGGACTCCTCCCCGTGGATGTGGCCCTGGAGCTCCGGGAACTGGGGGGGCACAGAGGGGGCTCAGCGTGGCACGGGGGGCGCGGGGCACCCGGGGGACCCCCGGTCCGTACCCACCTCCTTGCCCAGGTCGTGCTTGATGACCTCCTGGATGAGAACGTCCGCCAGGGTCTTGAAGTCCTGCAGGAACCTCCTGTTCCTGTCGGGGCCCGTCTTCTCGGCCACCAGGAGCTGGAAGAGCGGCTCCTCCCGCCGGCACAGCCGCGCCAGCTCCGCCGCCTTCTCCGAGACCCCCACGAGCGCCTGCAGCAGCCCCCCCATGGCGGGACGGGCTGGGGGGACACGGCGCTCAGGGGACCCCCTGGGAGGGGCAGAGCCCAGGGACGGGCCCTGCCTGGCCCCGAAATGATCCCGGGAGCAGAGGGAGGAAGGGGGGTATGTGGGGACACCGGGGGACAGAGTGACATGGGGACGTTGGAACCTGGGCACGTGGGGATGTGGGGACGTGGAGACGTGGGGACAGGGTGACATGGGGACATAGGGATGTGGGGACACAGACATGGGGACGTCGGGATTGTGGGAGTGGGGACATGGGCCTGCAGGGACACGGACGTGGACATGGGGATGTGGAGGTGGGGACATGAGAACATGAGGACATGAGGATGTGGGGACAGGGTGACATGGGGACGTGGTGACGGGAATGTGGTGACATGGAGAGGTGGGGACATGAGGACGTGGGCATGGGGACACGGGGCCATGGGGACACGGGGCCATGAGGACACGGGGCCACGGGGAGATGGACACGTGGCCGTGGGGCTGCGCCTCCCCCCCGGTGCCCCCCCCGGTGCCCCCGCGGGGTGTGGGGTGTCTGTCCCGCGTGTGCAGGAAGCGGTCGGGGCAGGGGAGGGTCCCCGCTGCCCCCCGGAAGGCGCGGGGCGATGGGGCCCCCCCGTAACGACCGCGGCCCAAACTTCCCCCCCTCCCCGGGGCCCGACCCCCCGCTGTCCCCCGCCCCGAGCCGCCCCCGCGGGGACCCCCGGCCCCCTGAGGAGCCCCCGCCGCTGCCGTTACCGGGGCCGGGGCCGCTGACAGCTCCTGGGGCGGCCCGTGGGCGGGGACGGCGGGCGCGTCACGGAGCCGCTTTAACCCGCTCGCTCCCGCGGCCCGGCGGGGCAGCGCCCGGCGGAGGGGTCACACCGGCGCTGCGAGAGCCCCGAGGGCGGCGGGACCCCGGTGTAGGGGGGTAGGGACCGCGACGACTTCCCGGGGTGTCACCCCGGGGAGCGGCGCTGCCGTGGCGGCGGGGGAAGCCCCGCTGCGGGTCCCGCTGCCCCCGGCGTCCCGTGTGGGGTCCCTGTGGTGTCCCTGTGGGTCCCTGTGGGGTCTCTGTGTGTCCCTATGTGTCCCTGTGTGTCCCTTTGGGGTCCCTTTGGAGTCCCTTTGGAGTCCCTGTGTGTCCCTTTGGGGTCCCTTTGGGGTCTCTGTGTGTCCCTGGGGTCCCTGTGTGTCCCTTTGGGGTCCCTGTGTGTCCCCGTGTGTCTCTGTGTCCCCCCTGTGTCCCCCCGTGTCCCCCCTTTGGGGTCTCGGTGCCCCCCTGCAGTTCCCGCGGTGGCCGCGCGGTGGCGCCGCCCCCCCGGCGCTGTGGGACCGACCCCGGAGCTCAGTGGCGCCCCCTGGCGGGACGCGCTGGCACCGCCCCCCGGGACCGGGGGGGTAACGGGGCCGCCCCCCCAAACCCATCCCGGGACAGCCCCCCCGCCCGGGCCGTGCCACTCCCCCACCGCACCGGGCCAGGACCCCCTCACCACCCCCGCCGCGCCGGAGCGGTGCCGGTGTATCCCCGGTGTCTCTTCCCCTCTCCATGGTTCTGATGGGGCCGGCACCGGAAGTTGGGGGGGGTCCCCGGTCACCTGTGGGGTCCCCACACTAATCTCAGTGCTTGTGGCAATCCTTGTTACTCCTGGAACCTACTGGCGGCGGCATCTGCCCCGTGCCAGGCTTTGCTCAGAGTGGGCAACCTCACTGCTCTGCCCCCCCAAAGCTCGAGAGCCCCCGCCTTGGGGACAGGACCCCCGTGACCCCTCGAGGTTCCCACGCCCCCAGTTCGTGGCTGGTCTCCCCCCGGTCGTGGTGTGATGGTCCTCGTTGCTCCCGGGACCCACTGGCGGTGGCCGCAGCTCTGCCCGGTGCCAGGCTTCTCCCGCGGTGCTCAACCTCCCCCTCCGCCCCCAGCGCCCGCTGCAGCCCCCCGGGGATCCCCGTGCCCCCCAACTCGTGGCTGGGCTTCCCTCGGCCAAGGTCCCTGTTACTCCTGGAACCCGCTGACGGTCACTGCAGCACTTCCCGGTGCCAGGCTTCTCCCAAGGCGGGCACCCCACCCCCTCAGCACCCACTGCAGCCCACCGGGGACCCCCGTGCCCCCCAAGTCAGAGCTGGGCTTCCCTGGGGCAGGCTCTGCCAGCCCTCGCTGCTCCTGGAACACACCGATAGCTCTCCAGAGCTCTGCCGGGGCCGGCAGCGGAGCGCGGCGAGCGGGGGGGGCTCTGAGGGTGGGGGGAGTCCGGGGGGGCCCGGGACGCGCATCCCGGGGGGCGGTGCACTTGCCGGGACGCGCATCCCCCCGGCCGCACTTGCCGGGAGCGGGTCCCGCCGCGCCGCCCCCCGCCCCGAACGGGAGGCGGGCGGGGGGTCCGGGGCGCACCGGGCGGCGGCGGGGCCGTTCCCCGGGCTCGGGGGGCCGGCGGCGGCTGGTGCCAAGCCCCTGCCAGAACCTCTTTTGTGCGCCCGCAGCCAATCAAGGCCGCTGACGACACACTTCTCTTGGGGTATAAAACCCCGGGGCCGCCGCTACCGCCGCTTTTTTTCATCCCCCCCCCTTCGGCCCCCCCCGGGGTCCCCGCTTCCCCGCCCCCGCCGCCGTTACCGCCTTCCCCCCCTTGCGCGTTGCGGTGGAAGCGGGGCGGGGGGGCGGCCCGGTGGGGAAGGGTTTTATTTTTTTTCTTCTTTCTTTTCTTTTTCTTTTATGTATTTTTTTGTTTTCCCCCCCGGCATGGCCCCGGTGTGGTGGTTGTTGGGGTCGGTGGTGGCGGTGGTGGCCGGGGGGGGGTCGGTGGAGCAGCCCCCCGCCTCCGAGCCCGCCTGCCCCGTGTGCCTGTGGCGGCGGCAGAGCAAAGAGCTGCGGCTGGAGAGCATCAAGTCGCAGATCCTGAGCAAGCTGCGGCTGAAGGAAGCGCCCAACATCACCCGGGAGGTGGTGAAGCAGCTGCTGCCCAAGGCCCCCCCGCTCCAGCAGCTCCTGGACCTCCACGACTTCCAGGGGGACTCGCTGCAGCACGACGAGTACCTGGAGGAGGACGAGTACCACGCCACCACCGAGACCGTCATCAGCATGGCCCAGGAAAGTCAGTGCCGCCCTTTGTTCCGCTGCAAACTTCGCCGGAGGGCTCCCCCCCAACCCCCACCCCCGGCCCGGGCTCCCCCCTCCGTTCCCCTCCCGATCCCCCGGTCCCCNCCCCTCCCGATCCCCCGGTCCCCTCCCGCCCGCCGGCACCGTCCCTCCAGGACGCCCCATCCTCCGCTTCCTCCCCCGGGGCTCCCCGACCCTCCTCGGAGCTTCCCGACCCCCCCCGGAGCTCTCCGACCCTCCTCGGGGTTCTCCGACACCTCTCGGGGCTTCCCGGTTCCCCCCGGTCCGTGCGGGTCCCGCAGGGACACGGGGACGTGGGGACACAGGGACATGGGGATGGGACAACGCGGCCGCGGCAGCCCCGGTACGGGGCACTGGGAACCGGGAGACGGGACTGGGACTGGCCACTGGGGACTGGGACAGGGGACTGGGAGCTGGCACTGGGTGCTGGCACTGGGGACTGGAAGGTGGTACTGTGTGCTGGGACCTGATACTGGAAGCTGGGACTGGGGACTGGGAGCTGGTACTGAGTGCTGGGACCTGACATTGGGTGCTGAGACTGGGTGCTGGAACCTGGCACTAGGTACTGGGACTGGGCAGTAGCACCAGGACCCGGCACTGGGAGCTGGGACTGGGGACTGGGACCAGGGATGGGGGACTGGGACTTGGCAGTAGGGACTGATACCAGCCACTGAGTGCTGGGACCTGGCACTGGGAGCTGAGACTGGGGACTGGGCATTGGAGACTGTGACCAGACACTGGCACCAGTCAGGAGTGGGACTGGGCACTGGGAGTAGCATCAGGACCCCGCACTGGATACTGGGACCTGGCACAGGGAGCAGACTGGGGGCACTGGGCAGGTCCCCAGGGCACAGGGCAGGGTGACAGGAAGGTGACAGCCGGGTGATGGCAGGGTGACAAACAGGGTGACAAACAAGGTGAAATCAATGTGACAACAGGCTGTGCTGGGGACAGGCCGGTGCAGTGAGGGGCTGTTAGGGCTGTGAGGGCTGTGAGGGGTGTGAGGGGTGTGAGGGGCTGTGAGGGGTGTGAGGGGCTCTGAGGGCTGTGAGGGGTGTGAGGGGCTGTGAGTGGTGTGAGGGGTATGAGGGCTGTGAGAGCTGTGAGGGCTCTGAGGGGCTCTGAGGGCTCTGAGGGCTGTGAGGGGTGTGAGGGGCTGTGAGGGGTGTCAGGGTCTCTGAGGGCTGTGAGGGGCTCTGAGGGCTCTGAGGGCTCTGAGGGCTGTGAGGAGTGTGAGGAGTCCCCGGTGGGACAGCAGGGAGGGGACAGGTCACGGGGACTTTGCTGCGACGAGATGTGGCCCCGTCCCTCCCCAGATCCCCCGGGGTCTCTCCACCTGCTCCAGCCGTGGGACCCCCGGGACAGGGGGCGGGGGGCCGGGTGCGAAGGGCGAGCGGAAGGGAGGGAAGTGTGAGGCGCTGCCCCCCTCCTGCCGCCCCCCGACGAATTTCCTTCCCAGGCATTAATAGACTCGGGCGGCTTTGAAATTTTATTACCCATAAAATTGACGACACGCTGGGGTTTTCCTCTCTCAGCCGCGGCAACGCTCACGGCCCCCGGGCCCCCCTCCCGCCCCTTCACAGCTCGGGGGCCCCCAAAATAAATACCAGAGGGCAGCCCCTCCTCCCGCACGGCCCCGCGCCGGGGTCCCACTTCTCCGGACCCCCGGCCGGATGCGCCACGGGTCCGCTCCCCACCCCTGACTGCCACCGCTCCGTTATTATTATGATTTTTCCTCCCTCCTCGCCCCCCCGGGGCAATTGTGGGGGGTTTTATGGTTCCTGAACAGAAGGAGGGAAAGGGCTTTACAGGCAGCAGAGCCATAAAGCTCTCGGGTTCCCCCCGGCCGCCCCCCCACTAATCCCCGGCCACCACCCCCAAACCCCCCACCCCCCCGGGGGTTTTTAACTGCAGGAGGAACCCGGGAAGGTTAATTGGGTTCTAAACCCATTGAGGGGCTACCCGTGACCCCCGCGACCCGTGGGGGGGAGGGAGCTTAATGAGGGGCGATGGGGGCCGGGGGGACCGGGGCGAGGGGCCGGCGGGGGCCGGGGGGGGCCGGAGCCGCTCAAGGTCAGTGGGACGTGAGGACACAGGGACACAAGGACATGGGGACACGGCAGAGCCACCTCTGGCACACGGCACCTCGGGGCTCCGTGGATCTGGGGGGGCTCCGGTCGGGAGGCTGATGGGGCGGGGGTGGGAGCCCCGAATCCGGGCCCCGGTGGGAACAAAGAGCGTGGGGGGGCCGGGGGCGGCCCCCCCTCCCGGCACATGCCCAGCTGTGACCGGTGTCCCGGTAACCTTTATCCCCTGTTGCCACAGCGACAGGACGAGCATCCTGGCACCGCAGCCAGCGTGTCAGAGCCCCCCCCACCGGTTCCCCTCGGGCCCGGTGTCCCCCCGAGATGTCAGTCAGAGCCCCGGTGTCCCCTGAGATGCCACAGCGACCCCCGGGCCAGCAGAGGGTCAGCGGTGCCACCGGTGCTGCCGCTGTCCCAGCGAGGGGCTTTGGGAGCAGCTCCCCAGGACCTGCCCCGGCTCCAGCACTGCTCCAGCATCTCCCACCTGGAGACCCCCCAAATCCCACCTCATGGCACAAACTGGCCACCGCAGACCCCTGTGCAGGGGTGTCACCTCGCCCACAGCCCCCCGTGGGGTGACATCCCGCTGGTGACGGGTGGCAAAGCCTCCACCGAGGGGCTGGAGGGGCACAACCTGCTGAGAGGACGGGCACGGGGGAGTTCAGTCGGGGATCTGAGCACTGCACATCACAGGGGGAGTTTGGGTGGAGGGTGCTCGCGGCCCCCAGGCCCATCCCGGGGGGTTCGGGCCCCCCCAGCCAGGGGGCCGGGCGGCATTCCGGGGGCTATGGCCGGTGTCGTGACCCCCGTGAGCCCGGGAAGGCCTCGGCGCAGCAAATGGCCCCGCTGCAGCTGGGTGCTATTAAACCTGACCGGTGCAGGGGGAGGGGGCTGCGCGGGGCGGGGGGCGAATTCCCAGCTCAATTTGACACAGATGTTTGCCGGGCCGGGAGGGCCGGTGCGGGGCCGGGGTGCTGCCGCCGGGCTGGGGGAGGGACCCCCGGGGACCCCCGGGTCCGATGGGTGCTCGGGGTTGTCACCCCACCGAGGTGGATGTCCCTGTGGGGCCACTCACCTTCACCACCTCTGAGCACGTGGCCCTGGCACGTCGTGCTGGGGGGCCGGGAGAGACCCCTGAGGTGTGGTGCTGCCCCATAAACCAGCTCAGGGAGGGTGGCAGAGGGGGCTGGGAGGTAGAGCCCAGAGGTACCTGGGGCCAGGTACATTCCCAGCTCCAGCACTGGGAGCAGTGCTCACAGCAGGTGCTGTGGGGCCGGAGCCCCCTGCTCTGCCCAGCCCGGCCCCCTCCACGGGGGGCTCACTCCAGGGGGCTCAGGATTCCCCGGGGTCAGGGGGCGGCCGGGGATCACCGAGGGTGGAGGGGTGGTGACCCCCGGGGCAGCCTCTGACCCGACCTTCAACTCCTAACGACCGAGGAGGAGCTCGCGGGGTCCCGGGGTTTGGGAGGGATCCCGGGGCCACCCCTGACGCCTCCTTCCTCCCACAGCGGACCCGGTGGTGCAGATCGAGGGCAACCCCCATTGCTGCTTCTTCAACTTCAGCCCCAAGATCATGTTCACGAAGGTGGTGAAGGCGCAGCTCTGGGTGTACCTGCGGCCGGTCCAGCACACCCCCACCGTCTACCTGCAGATCCTGCGCCTGAAGCCCGTCACGGACGAGGGCAGTCGCCACATCCGCATCCGCTCCCTCAAGATCGACCTCAACTCCCGCCTGGGGCACTGGCAGAGCATCGACTTCAAGCACGTGCTGCAGAACTGGTTCAAGCAGCCGCAGAACAACTGGGGCATCGAGATCAACGCCTTCGACCCCAACGGCAACGACCTGGCCGTCACCTCGCTGGGGCCCGGCGCCGAGGGGCTGGTGAGTGTCCTCGGGGGGAGTGGAGGGTGTGGGGGGCAATCGGGAGGGGTGGGGATGAGGCTCTGTGGGGAGGGTGACAGCGGAGGAGGGTGGTCACGGATCTGGGGAGCAGTGGCAGCTCCACAGGGACAATGACAGCTCCCTGGGGCTTGTCACAGCTCTGTGGGGACAGTCACAGCTCCAGGGGGACAATGACACCCTCATGGAGCTGGTGACAGCTTTGTGCAACTGGTAACACCTCCATGGGACTGGTGACACCTCCGTGGCGTTGGTGACATCTTGATAGGGCTTGGTGACAGCGCAGTAGGGCTGATGGCAGCTCCACGGGACTGGTGACACCTTGATAGGGTTGGTGGCAGCTCCATGGGGCTGGTGACACCTTGATAGGGCTGGTGGCAGCTCCATGGGGCTGGTGACACTGCCATGGGGCCGCTGCCATCCCGTGGGGCTGGGCCGGGGTCCAGCGGGGCGATGGCTCAGCGTGTCCCTCTCCCCCCCCAGCACCCCTTCATGGAGCTGCGGGTCCTGGAGAACAACAAGCGCTCGCGGCGGAACCTGGGGCTGGACTGCGACGAGCACTCGACCGAGTCCCGCTGCTGCCGCTACCCCCTGACCGTCGACTTCGAGGCCTTCGGCTGGGACTGGATCATCGCCCCCAAGAGATACAAAGCCAACTACTGCTCGGGGCAGTGCGAGTACATGTTCATGCAGAAGTACCCCCACACCCACCTGGTGCAGCAGGCCAACCCCCGGGGCTCGGCGGGGCCCTGCTGCACCCCCACCAAGATGTCCCCCATCAACATGCTCTACTTCAACGACAAGCAGCAGATCATCTACGGGAAGATCCCCGGCATGGTGGTTGACAGATGCGGGTGCTCCTAGAGCCCGGCTGGGGCTGCCCCTCCGCCCCACCACCCCCTCCACCGCCAGCTCCTCGTTTCTTCCTCTGTTTCTTGCTTTTCTTTAAGATTTCTTTTTTTTTCGGGGGAGAGGAAAAAAAAAATACAAAGACCAAGCGTTGAAATTCCTTTGGATGTTGGAAGAGAGAGAGAGAGAGAGAGAGAGAGAGAGAGAGAAGGAAATCCCACGGAGAAACGCTGCACCAAACCCGCGATTCGACATGCATTGTGCAATAAAGCAACCGAACGGAGAAGGGAAGGGGGGGCCGGGACCCCCACACGGTGACACGGTGACACGGTGACAAGGCACCCCCACCCCAGCGGCTCCCCCACCCCAGCTCAGCAGCAACGGGGAGAGGAGGAGGCCGAGGAGACCCCGCGCCCCCTCCTCGCGCTCCTGGAGCAGCAGCGGGAACGGGGCCACCCCTGCCCACCCCGCGGCCGAGGTGACACCCACGGGCAGGTGACCTGGAGGTCCCCGAGCAGCCACGGGGCTCCCGCCGGAGCGAAGACGGCGGGGTCCGGCAGCGGGACCCCCGGGACGGGCGCGCCGGGGCTGTTCCGGCCCGGGAGGAAACCGTCTCCCTTCTTTAATTTATTTATTTATTAATCACCCTCCCGGCTGGCGCTCGCCCTGGTCCCTCCCTTCGCATCCTCAGCCCGGACTGCTCTGGAGGGGCCACCCGGGGACCACCGGCACCCCCAGGCTGGAGGGGACGGAGCTGCCGCCCAAGCTTTGGATCCAGCCCTGGCACCGGCGCAGGGCACACAGCGCTCTCCCGGGGGGCTCGGGGGGTCTCCGCCGGCGGGAGGGCGTCCAGCAGCCCGGGGTTACCCGGAGGCAGCCCCGGCGGGCTTTGGACGGAGGCTCCGGCCGGGGAGAAATTCCGCTTACGCGGCGCATTCGCGTCCCGCCGCCCTCGGCGCTCCGGAGGATTTTTCACGTGAGAAACGACGATTCTCCCGCGTTCCCAGAGCCCGGAGGCTCCAGCGCTCCCTCCGCGGTGCCGCCGGGGCCGTGCGGGGCCGCTCCCGGCGCCGGGCGGGCGCTGACCCCGCGGCTCGGGGAGGGGAAGCCCCCGCGGCCCCCGGGCCCAGCACTTATCCCGAGGGTGCCGGGGGGGACACGCGGCTCCATCCCGGGGCCAGGCGGGGAACGACCCCGTGGCCAGGCACGTCCGCACCCCGCGTAGCACTTAAGGGCCGGCGCCGGGCGGCCGGGGGCTCTCCCGGGATGTTCAGCACTTGTCCCCGGCTCCGCGGAGCCACAAGCGCTTACAAGGACGAGGCCACCCCGGGGATGAGGCCACGGTGCCGACCCCCGGCCGTGCCGGACCCCGGACCCCCCCGCCTGGCAGCACTTACGGCCCCTCGTGCCAGGCTCCCGATGCCACCGGGCTGGTGGCTCCGGCGGTGGCAGCAGGGGTGGGAGGTGAGGGGATAGGCATGGACAGAGCCGGGGTTCCAAGGAGTGAGGTTCTGGAGACAGAGGAGCATCCCCCAGCCCCGCTCAGCCCCGAATGGGGGGCACAGCTCAGCCCCAAAACACCGTGGCCAACAGCCCCTCGTGGCCGAGGTCCCCAAGCCAAGGGGTCAGTGGTGGCTCTTCCAATACATCGGATAAAACGATGCCAATGAAAACCCCGGGGCGAGGGCAACCCCTCCCCCTGCCCTTCAGTGCCTTTTGGGGGGGCCGTGGCCTCCGGCAGCCCTGGGGCTCGCTGTGGAGGAGGGGGGACCCCCAGTGTCCCCACGCGGTGCCCGTGTTATGCCGAAGGCAACGGTCCCAGGGAAGACAGAGCCAGGCACTTGGAAAGATCCAGAGGCCACTGGGAAGGGACTGGAAAGGGTTTGGAGCTGCCCTGGACCTGGGGGAGCCCCAAACCCACTTGTCACCCCAAAAGGCCCCCAAGGCAACTGTCACAGGCAGGTGGCACTGAAGGAGAAATGATGGGAAGGCCTGGGCACTGGGACCCGTTAGCATGGGGCACTGGGACCAGTTAGCATGGGGCACTGGGACCCATCAGCTCCAGGCAGTGTGACCAGTCACCTGTGGGTACTGGGACCAGTTATCTCCAGGCATTGGAGCCAGTCAGCCCCAAGCACTGGGACCAGTTACCTCCAGGCAGTGGGACCAGTCAGCCCCGGGCACTGGACCACGGCCCCAGCAGCAGGCAGCACTGGTCCCAGTGCCCGGGGCTGACTGGTCCCATAGGTGGCTCCCAGGTGGGGGTTGCAGGGGTGGTGGCCCCCTCAGTATATTATTATTATAATTATTATAATTATTATAATTATTTCCTGGTGTATCGGTCTGTGTGTAACGTCTTAGGTTCCTTTTCTGTTCGTCTGTTCGTTGTTTTGTTCCTCGTTCTGTCGCTCTGGGGGGTCTGGGGGGGTCCAAGACGGGCCCCAGGGGAGGGGGGGGCTCACAGCGGGTCCCAAAAGGCCACGGCTGGTCGGGGTGGGGCTCACGGTGGGACCAAACTCAGCACTTGAACAGCAAAAATATACAAGAAATAATAAAAAAAAAAAATTAAAAAAAAAAAAAAAAGAGAGAGAGAGAAATAATCCAAGAGTTCCAAGCTTTCAGCTCCATCTGCACCCCTGGGGGGCCCAGCACCGTGGGCAGGGGTCACATGAGCTGGTGGCACCGGGACCCCTGGGCAGCACCGGTGCCATCGATGTCCCCCGAGACATTGGGCTTGTGGTGGCTCATCCGGCGTCACCAGGAGGGAGCTGGTGGTGACACTGCAGCCAAGGGGCGGCCGGAGGGGCCGGAGGGGCCGGAGCAGCCCCTCGGGGGCTGGGAACCGTTTGCACTATGGAAAGGTGGAGAAGGGACGAGGCCGGGACCGATCGCCCTCGTGGGCGTCCGTGGGCACCGGGATCGGCCCCTCAGTGCCAGGGCCGGGGGGCTGCGGGACCCCGGGGGGGGCAGGGGGAGGAGAAGACCCCCCACAGAAGAAGATCCCCCTCCCAGGCTGGCCTGAGGCCCAAAGACACCCACACTCCTCGTCCCGTCTGAGCCCTGGATCCGTGGGGGTATCTGGCACGGGGACACCCAGCATGGGGACACCCAGCACGGGGACATCCAGCACTGCCACCACGTCACACGTGGCCTTGTCACACGTGGCCTTGTCACAAAGGTCTGCCTGCGATGCCACCCCCGGCTCCCCCGGCGGCAGAGACGGAGGGGGTTGGTGTCCCTGGAGCGGGATCGGGGGATTTGGGGCCCCTGAAGAGCCACAGGAGAGGAAAAGCCCCACAAGTGTCCCCGTGACTCCAGTGTTGGACAAGTGACATCTGTTGTAACTCGTGCCCTAAAGGCCTCCCCGGCCCCGGCCCCAGCCCTGGCTCCTTCGGTTTTTTAGACTTTTTGTAAAATAAAAAATTTATAGAGTCAAAAAGATACTGGGAAAAAGGGAAAATTGATGATAAACGCATTTTGCTCGGGCTACTGATCGTGGCCCTCCCCGGGACCCAGCCCCCCACCAAGATCCAGCCCCTCACCAGCACCAGATCCCACGGTCAGCACCAGATCCCCGCGTCCCTGCAGCCCCTCTCGTGTTTCCACGGCCCCCCCGCCGCCCCCTCCCACCCCTCCCTCGGGATCTCCCGGCCTGATCCAGCTCCGAGGGCTTGGGAAATCTTTCCTGATGCTTCTCATTTTTCCCATGCTCCCGGCACTGGCCGCACCCCAGGGACAAGGGATGAGAGGGGACAGAGCCCACCCGGTGCCCTGTGCCTGGCTCGGAGCCCCCGGACATTCCCAGGTTTATCTCCCACCTGGGAACCACCCACAGCCCCCTCCCCTCCGGAGCCCCCCGGACACGCTGGTCCTTGTGCCTTCACACAACCAACACCTGGAGAATCCACCCAGGAACAACCACCCCAAAACTGGGAACAACCACCCCTAAACCTGTTCAGCCCCCCAGAGATGGGTGTCCCCGTCCCAGCGATGGGGGGAGGGTCTGAGACCACCACTGAGGGGGGGTCACCACCTTGAACACCCTGAGAGCTGCAGGGAGGGCGGGTTGACCCTGAGGAGGGGACGGACAACACAGGACAAGGATAGAAGACACGGGACAGGGATGGAGGACAAGGAACGGATGGGGGACATGGGACAGGGATGGAGACCCAGGACAGTGCAAGGGACACCCCGCACCAGACCACCAGCTCCAGGCCATGGCAGGAGCTGTGTCCCCCCTCCCAGCCTCCATTTCCTCCCAGTGCAGCCCCCCCGGTTGTAAAGCAGAGATTTACAAGTGGCCCCAAGTGCCGGAGGAGCCGCGGGATCAGGGGCAGCTTTATGGAGCCTCATTAGGGGCTGCAGGTATTCCGGGAATGTCCAGCAGCTAATTATGGCTGGGCCAGGACAGGGGACAGGGTGGGCAGGGGATTGTCACCACAGGAGGGGACAGGGTGGGCACTGGAGGGTCACTGCAGGAGGGGACAGTGTGGTCACTGCCCACGGGGCCGGGGAACCTTCTGGCCCAAGTGAGGGCCGGACACACGGACATGGCTCCAGTTCAGCCCCCGATGGGTCAGACGGGCCCCAGGCCCTGCTGGGGCGGTGACTCCATGGCCATTGGCCGTGTCCCTGCTCTCCCGCTCCAACTGGGGTCCTTCAGGACACGTTGGAAGCTGCTGCTCCCCCTGGGAATGCCCCGGGCCCCTCCACACCCCATCCCTGCCCTACAGATCCCACCTGCTCCCCCCAGAGATCCCCCAGGCCCCCTGGGGGGCTCCGAGGGCAGAACTGCCCCAGCTCTGCCCCCTCCACACACTGGGGGTAAAACCCTCGGGGGTCTCCAGGAGCCTTGGGGAGGCACCGAACCAGTCCCATCGTGCACCAAGAGTGACCCCCCACCCTGTACCCCAGCACGGCCCTGGGGACAACACCAGCTCCCATGGGATCAGAATCCCCCTCGGGGGCCAGGGGGTCCTGCGGGGGGACCGGGCTGTGCCACCCACCCCGAGGGCCGGAGGAAGGAGGTCCCGGGGCGGGGGGGGGTTTGTTTGTTTGCTTCGAGGGCGATGTCAAGAGTTTAACGAGCGCTCGCTTTTGTTCTGGTCACGTCTCCCCCGAGGCCGCCCGGGGGCTGCACCCCCACATCCCTGCTCCCCCCGGCCCCCGTGACCTAATTCGGAGACCAAGGGCAGGGCTGGAGGGGGACAAATTAGGAACGGGGACATCCGGGCGACCACCCACGGCGGCCCCACGGCCCCCCGGACCTGCCCCTCCGCCGCTGACAGGACCGGCCGCCCGCGACATTCACAGTAATTAAACCACCAGCGGGGGCTTGGCCCGGCTCCACCGGCCCTGCGGGGCCCGGGATTATCCGGGGGAGCTGGGCACGGGCCAGGCCCCCCCACGGCCGGAGGGCAGCGCTGGCACCAGCACGGGGCTCCCCAGGGACCCGGCGGGTCCGTCCCCAACCTGTGGCAGGGATGGGGTTTGGTGCCATCCCCGAGATTCCTGAATGGTCCCAGGATCGGGGTGGGTCAGTCTCCAACCTACAGCTGGGGTGGAGTTTGGTGCCATCCCAAAGGTCCCCAGACCATCCTGGGATCCAGCTGGCTCGGTCCCCTGGCAATGCCCAACCTACATCAGGGACGGGGTTTTGATGCCATCCCAAAGACCCCCAGACCCTCCCGAGCTCTGGGTGTCTCACAAGGAGGATTTGAGGCGTCCTCATTCCCTGTCCTCCAGTGAGCACATCCCTCATGGAGCCCCCTCCTCCATGGCAGGGCAACAGAAGGATCCAAGGATCCAAGAAGGATCCAAGGGGATGGATCAGCTCTGGCCACGCTCTGGCTCCTGGGACATCCCTGTCCCGTGGGACAGGAGCCACCAGCCAAGGAGGGGCAATCCTTGGTCACCTCAAGGAGATGAGACCAGTGGGAGACAAGACGAGGCCAGTGGGAGTGGAGGTCAGTGGGAGACAAGGCCGGTGGGATTCGAGGCCGGATTTGAGGTCGGGGGATCCGCGGCCGGTGCAGGGGAAGGAGGGGCCGCTGGCACCGGAGCCCCTCACCCCTTTGTGCAACCCCCCCTCTGCTCCTCCGGAGCCCCCCCGGGCTGTCCCCGGGGGGCTCTGACAAGTGACTTCACGCCGCATTTGGGCCCCGCTCCCGCGCGGTCCCACGGCGCCCGCAGCCCCGGCCCTTCCTTTCTTTCCCTGCCTTTCCCACACGAATTTCCCCCGCCCATTGTGCGCCCGCGGCTTTTCTTCTTCCCCTATTCAGCCCAAATTAGTCACAAGGAGCCCCCGGCTCGGGGGGTGTTTGAAGCCCGGGGCCGCTCGCAGTGAAGATGCGGCCCCGCAGGGACGGGGAGCGGCCCCGGATCCGCGGGGACGGGGAGGAGCCCATCCCAAATTTGGTGCCGCCGCCGCAGAAAACTCATCCCCGAGGAGGGAGAGGGACGGACACCAGGAGGAGAAATGTCAGCAGGACCTTCCGAGCAGAGAGACCAGGGCAGGAACAGGACAGGGACCCTCCTGTGCCCTGGTCCTTGTGCCACAGTGGAGTTGGTGGGATCCGGAGTCCTGGAGAGGGGCAGTGCCACCACCAGTGTCCCCTCACCCACCAGTGACCCGAATCCAGAGGAGTCTGTGCTTCCCCTGGAGCTCCATGAGGACCTGGCCCCAAAATCCCGGTGAGGAGGGGAGGGGAACAGCCCTGCCCTGGGTGACATCCGTGTCCCCATTCCCTGCTCCGGAGAGGGAGGAGATCCACATCTGGAGGCCAGAGGGGCAGGAATTTGGCCATGGAACATCCTGGGTAATGGCAGGGGTACCCAGCCCTGGGTAAGGACGGGAATTTCGGGGGTTTCCTGCGCAGCTCCAGCCCCAGTCCCAACCCAGGAGCCCAGGAGTGCCTTGGAGAAGGAGTTTTATTATGAAAGTGAGGAGGGAACCTCTGCCCTGGCACCACAAACCCTTCCCTGCCCTGGCACCACAAACCCTTCCGAGCCAACAACCAGCGGGGGAACCACGAGGCAAACAGAAAACACGGAGGAGAAATCCCAAACATGGACCAAAACACTGGGATAACGGGAGCACAGGGAATGGGGAGGAGCAACAGAGCTGGGGCTCAGCCAAGGACACAGGGTGTCACCTGGATCCTGTGGTGTCACCTGGATCCTGTGGTGTCACCTGGATCCTGTGGTGTCTCCTGGATCCTGTGGCCCCACCTGGATCCCGTGGCTTTCAGCTGCCCTTTGGGGAAGGGAAGGAACATCCCAGGGATTTCCCAGAGGCCCCAAAAAGCTCAGGGAACAGAAGCATTTTTGAAGACTTTCCACGTTACAAAAAGTAGAACTATTGCTTGTTACTGGGGTGGGAGCCCTGGAATGCCCGGGGTGGGACGTCCCTGCTGCTCCCAACGGCCTTCCCAGGATGAGGATCCCGTGGGGAATAACAATCCTGGGACGTCAAGTCTTCACCAGGGGAAGGGTTTCGGTCAATGCCCACCTGAAATCCAAGCAGACATTCCTGCTTACAGACACATTCCTGCTCTGGGAGCTCTGGGAAGGCAGCAGGAGCTGATTCTCTGGGAAGGAGAAGGGGGCCTGGGCACCCCCTGCCGATCCCATGGGATTGGGGATCCCGTGCTTCCCCCAGGAGCTGCTCCCTGAATCCCCCAAATCCAAGGTGCCAAAGCTGAGGGAGCCAGAAAGGCTTCACCAGCAGCACCTTTGGTGTGTTTTGGCCATGGATTTTTCCATAATTTCACCAAAAATGGGATGTTGTAGCAGCGGGAAGAGCCACATTCCTGCACATCCTCCAGGAACATCCACATCCCACGCAGGGATCCCAGGGCAATGCTCCTGGTTTGGGGAGAAATCACCTGGTCTGGGGTTAATGGGCAATTCTGCCTCTGGCAGCTCCTGCAGGGAAGGTTGTGGGAATGCCCCGGGCCACCACATTCTGGGAAAGATGTGACGATGGATTTGGGAAAATCCTTCCCTGACATTGTCAGAGGCAGCAGAGACTGAGCAGGACTCGTGTCATTGTCCCCTCGGGGGAGTGGGGCCTGTCCTTGTCCCAGCTGTGCCATGGCCACAGGGATTCCTGGAGCACTGGGAAGGATCAGGAGCTGCTGCCATGACCCCCCAAAACACTGGGAAACCCCTGGAATGTGGGGCTGGGGTGGCACCAAAACCAGCTGCTTCTTTTTGCTCCGTTTTTCCTCATTTCTAAACTTGGCCATTTGAAAAAAAACCCATCAAATGTAAGTAGCACAATCATCCAACTCCGGGGGAATTCCCTGTGTACTGTCACTAAAACCTTTGGAAAAGTGTGGGAGTGGGAAGTGGGGAGGGAGGAGCAGGAGGAGGAGGAGGAGGAACCCACGGCAGGAGCTCCGGGACGGCCTCACACGATCCCGAACCGTTCTGCTCTTTTCCTCTTCTTTGCCTGGAAAGGGAATGACGAGGAAAATTAATAAATCCAATAAATGAGTTATTTAAAATCTCATAAAGAACCTGAGGCAGAACTGGTTCAAAATCCAGCCTGGGGAACACGGCTGGGAAGCAGAGACTCCAAATCCTGCTCCCACAGAGCGGGAGAGATGGAGTTTTTCCCAACACAAAGAGCCTCAAAACAGAGAGACCCAAAACACACAAAAAGCCCCAAAACAGAGAGATCCAAACCACAAAGAGCCCAAAAAATGAGAGACCCAAATGACAAAAAGAGCCCCAAAACACAGAGACCCAAATGAAAAAAGAGCCTCAAAACAGAGGGACCCAACCCACAAAGAGCCCCAAACCCCAGACAGATCCCCAAACCCAGGAACAGGAACATACAGTGCCCGGAATACAGTGGGAAGGAGCCACAAAAGGGGCTGAGCCAGGAACAATGGTGACTTCAGGGGCCTGAAACGCTGGCAGGGAGTGGGGAGGTGGGAAATGGAAAAGGGCAAAGGGTGAACTCTGCTCTATTCATGGGGAAGGTGAGAGGGACACATTAAATACGCGGCCGATTCCCCTTTAAGCCGCTCCACGAGGGGCGTATAAATCTTAATTTTTAGCAGGATAAATAGCCCGGGGGGCAACAGAAGCCCCCAGCCCAGGATCTCCAGGGAAAGGTGCATTTGAGTGCACACAATGCCAGTAAAAAGCCCTTTTTGTTCCAGCACAGTCTCCGGGTGACCCGACGGAAAAGCCTCACGCTCCCCCTGCTCCGCCGGGAACGGAGCTCCTGCTTCACCCCCCGGGGAAGAAACCCCCCAAAAAACACTCAGCCCTGAAAAACAGCCCCTAAATCCCACCTGGAGGGGATCACAATTTCTCGCAGGAAGCAAACTGGAGCTGCCTGGTTTAGCTGTACCCAAATCCTGGTGTGCTCACCCAGCACCCCCCCACCCTGGGGGGGTCCCTTTGTCCCCAGAGAGGGTCCCCAAATCCCATGTTTTGGTGGCATTTAGGTGTGCAGGGCACTGCCCACCTGCTTCAGGCAGGAGCCACCTTCAAATCATTCCAGCCTGGAGCACGGGGTTGGAATTACTTGAAGGAGAAGCGTCAAAGCACAATAAAAGGGACCAAAATTGCCCCGAGGAGGTGATAAATTTAAAAGATGGGCCAGAACCGCTGAGGCCACAACAAAGCACTGGAAACAGGGTCAGCATCCCAATCCTCATTATATCCTGGAGCCTCCCGGGATTTATGGATGAAGAGCAACAATAGCAGAGGGTCCAGGAGCTGCCGGGGCCCAGGGAGGGACGAGGACGAGGATCAGCCCCAGGGAGGGGAGGGGGATCAGGGTGGGATGCTCCTTCTGGAAGCATCTGTGATGTCCTGCCAGGGGAGGAGGCTCAGAGAGCTCTGGAGCAGCCTGTTCCCAGCATGGATCCATGGAAACCCCATCCCGTGGGGTCCACAGGGGCTGCCTGTGCCCCCTTCCCCTTCTCCTTCCCTGAAAATCGGCTCCCGCTGCCTTCCCAGGGCTCCCCCCAGGCCTGGGTCAAGCAGGGAGCAGAAATCTGTCCTTCTGCTTGGATTTGAGGTGGGCATTGACTGAAACCTCTCCCTTGGGAAACCCTTTTCCTTGGAAAAGCCCCCCCGGGCCGGGAGGCAGGGGAAGGGGAGGTGGTGGGGGTGCACAGCCCGCAGTTGGGGCTCAGCCCCCGAGGTCCTGAGGGGTCCCTGGATCTCGGAGGTCCCAGGACTCTCCCTGCTCCCCTCCCTGCTCCACATCCCCTGGCAGGAGGGGTTTTTACCTCTGTGTCCTCTGTGGCTCCAGCCCCGGCCGAACTCGTGACGATCCCAAACCGCTCCTTCCTCTTCTTCAGCTTCTCGTCCTCCTCGCTCTGCACAAGGAAGGGATGGGGTTCATTGTCTGGGAATGCCCAGGAGTGTTCCTCCCATCCCTCCTCATCCCATTCCACCTGTCTGGGGCAGGAACACCTTCCACTATCCCAGGTTGCTCCAACTTGACCGTGGACACTTCCAGGGATGGGGCAGCCACAGCTTCTCTGGGAAATGCAATCCAGGGCCCCATCGCCCTCACAGGGAGGAATTCCTTCCCAAAATCCCATCTAACCCTGCCCTCTGACAGTGGGAAGCCGTTCCCTGTGTCCTGTCCCTCCATCCCTTGTCCAAAGTCCCTCTTCAGCTCTCCTGGAGCCCCTTTAGGCACTGGAAGGGGCTCCCTGGAGCCTTCCCTTCTCCATGACCCCCCCCAGTTCCCAGCAGAGCTGCTCCACGTCCTCCACTTCCTCCTTGGATTAAACCCTCTGGTGACATCCAATGGAAC
>NW_016690532.1:118590-136752 GCF_001604755.1 Lepidothrix coronata | reverse complement strand
AGCCCAGCTCTGACAAAAGCAGCTCCAAAGGCTTTGGATCAGCTCAGAAACATCAAACACAGATAACTGTCCCAGGAAGGTTTTTTGACACAGGAAATGGGCAACCACAAGCTCATTCCTCATCCTTTCTCCCAAAGAAACTTGGAAGACAGGGTGGGAAGGCAGAACATCGAGCTCCAGTTCTTTCTTTACACTGTGCCAGCGTCTCACCACCCTCACAGGGAGGAATTCCTTCCCCAGATCCCACCTAAATGTCCTGGTTTACAGTGGGAAGCTGTTCCCCATCGCCCTGCCACTCCATGTCTTGTCCCAAGTCCCTCTCCAGCTCTCCTGGAGCCCCTTCAGGCACTGGAAGGGGCTCTAAGGCATCCATGGAACCTTCTCTTCCCATGAACCAGCTCCCAGCCTGTCCCAGAGGTTTTCCCATGGAAAGCCCTCCTGGCTGTCACAGCTGGGAGTTTGTGCTCGCTCCAAAGGGGATCGGGGGGAGGAGGAGGAGCAGAAAGTCACATCCATGTGCTAAGAGCACACGGAAAGGAATTCCTGCCCTCCCACGTCAGGGATGAGGCAAACGATGCCTCAGGAACGAGGCCGATTCCAGGAGGCAAAAGGGGCTTTTCATCTCTTCGCACCCCCAAGGCACCTCCAACGTCATTCCCGTGTTTGCAGAGGCTCTCCCAGTCCCAAATTCCCAGCTCCAGCACGGGCAGGATTGGAGGAGAGTCCCCTGTGACCTGGGAACTGTGGAACTGGGCAAACTGGAGGTCACGGGACCTTCTGGGTGGGTTCTCCCACCAGGCAGGGATGGATTCCCACATCCAGCCCGAAAACAGGGAGCACACTCTTTGGAAACAGATTTGGGATGGCTGAGTGAAAATCAGGGAGTCAGAACATCCCCCAAAAACCACTCAGAGCAACATCCCACAGGCAAGGGAAGCGAAACCATCGAGTCTCCCGAGAACAGAAGGAGCAGCTGCAGCTGGGAATTAAAAGGAATCGCTGGGAAGGAGGGGATTCCTCCCAGAACTCCAGGAATTTGGGAAGGAGGGGATTCCTCCCAGAACTCCAGGAGTTTGGGAAGGAGGGGATTCCTCCCAGATCTCCAGGAGTTTGGGAAGGAGGGATCCCCTGTGCTCCCTCCCCACTTTCCACAGGGGGAATTTTCGGGTTGTTTTCGTTTCTCCCCCGGGGAAGGGAAGGTGGGTTTGCTCCCCCAGGCTCGGGAAGGGCTGGAGCCCGAGCAGGCCCTGCCATTCTCCTCCAAATTCCTGCAGCCAACGGGTCCAGGAGCCCCTGAATGGGACATAATGACATCATTGATGGAATCATAATAGAGGGGGAGGGGGGGATGTATTTGTGTTCCAGACAAAAGCCAAGTCCTGTTTCCCAGCGGGGCCCAAGGAAGGACCAGCTGAGTGGGAGAGGGAGGTCAGGGAGGCCGGGAAGGAGTCCTGGCCACTCCCAGAGCTTTCCTGGAGCCCAGGAGTGCCCCGAGCCCTTGTTTGGGAAGTGACACAGGGAGGGAAGGCCTGGAAGGGCTCTGGGGAGAGGGAAGAGCCTGGATGGATCATCCTGAGGGAAAGGGGGATGAGGGGGAGGCCAAAGTGGAGCTGCTGCTGCTCCTCCACCTGTCCCAACGGGGCCTTTCCTACAAGGGCAGAGTCACCTCTGCAAAGTGCCAGAAATCAGAATTTCCCAACAACAAACCCTCCACTGAGGCCAATCCCACCTCTCTGATCCACAGGAACTGGTCTCCTGGAACATCCCACCAATCCTTTTCCCTTTCCTCTGCCAGCATTCCCCCCCTCATCACCACCCTTGGCTTCCTTGGGGGCCAAAACAGCTCCTGGTCCAGGCTGCCAGGGGTGGTTTGGAAAGGCTGCAGGCACAGGGATTATCCAGGAGAAGGATATTCCTCCTCAGGCTGCTGCTCCGAGCTCCTGGAAGCCAAACAATTAAAGGAATTGTTTTCTCTGCCTCATTTGCTGGTTTGGACACACAGAGACTTTCTGCTGCTCCACTGAGCCCTGGTCCCCCCTGGCTGATCCAGGCCGGGATCTGCTCCACGGAAAACATGTTCTTGTCAACTGGAATTAAAGCAAAATTCAGCTGAAGCCACGAGGGGTAAAAATTAACCTGTCCCAGCACAGGCAGTTGGGACTTTTCCACGGAAGGGACACGCTGGGGTCCAACCAGGGTCATTCCTGAGGCTCCTGGCACTTCCCGTGGCCACAGCACTGGGATGTGACATGGAAAACTTGCAGCCAGGGAAAGGAAAATCGTGGAATTATTGCTCCAGTTGTTTTCCAGCCACGTTTTTCCATTCCCAGCACACTCAGCTCCCTCAAATCCCACCCTGGAGCTGGATACAGACCCCAGCTCCATTCCTGAGCTGGGCACAGATCCCAAATCCATCCCCCAGCTCCATCCCCTGCCCCTCCAGCAGATCCTGCAAGGTCCAGTACAAGGAGCTCAGAAGTTTGTGCCCATTTCCCCCTGGAAAAACCAACAGCTCTGAGGCCAAATCCATCCCCAACACATCTGTTGTACTTCCAAGGGTTATTTCCCACTGGAACCTTCTCTCCAGAGCTCCAGGTCTGGGCTGACCTGGCTCCTGCCAGGCAGGGACCTGCACGGACACGGTGGGAGTTGAACCCCCCGGATTATGGGGGCTCTTCCCACTTAAAATCTGGATGAACAACCTTAAAATTCCAAACCCTCGGGAGCTGTAACTCCTGGAAAACCATGTGGAGTCCCAGCACAAACACAAACAGGGGGGAAGGGGAAGGAAATGGTGTTGACAGGGCTTGGGAACGGGATGTAAAACCTCAGACAGGGATGGTGGGATTGGAGCACTGGGATAATCCCGAGGCGGGAAGAGTGTCCTGGAATGTCCTTACCTTCTTGGAGAGTGAGGAGACATTCAACCCAAACCTCTGAGCCCTTTCCTTTAGTTTATCCATGTTTATCTACAAGAAGCAGGAAACAATTTCCGTGGCTTGTTTTTTCCATCCCCATCCCTCGGGTTTCAGGGATAGGAATCAGCCTCATCCTCAAATGGACAATTAAGGGCCTCTGGGAAAACTGCCAGGACTCCTGAAAACCAGCTCTGCTCCCGGGCTGCCCCAGGGTTGGGAAGCTGCACCACCCCCTTCCAAACCCAGCAGCTTCCCAAGGTTTCCCAGAGATACTGGGCACTGTTATCCCTAAATAAATCACCCCTAAGGAGCCCAGATTTTTAGGACAAACCTTCCCTGGCAGAGCCCTGCACAGAGGAACCACAACCCCCCCTCCTGCAGGAACCACTTGGATCGTGTTCCCACCCAAAATTCCAGTGGAATGAAGCTTTTCTTACCGTGGGTTTGCTGTCTGCAGAGAGGCCTGAGAGAAGAGGGAGGAGAGAGAATTCCCAGTTAGGGAACAGCACTGGAGTAGGATTTTATCTCCAAGGAGATGAGAATTCCCACCCCATTCTTCCCACTTTCCATCCCCGCTCACTCCCAATTCCATTTTCACCCTCAAGCAGCTTCTCCACCCTCAAACCCACCCCCATCCCACCTCTCCAGCAGCTCCAGGAGTGGAATGTGGCATTTTAGGAAGCCACGGGTGTTTGGAAGGACCAAGGAATGCCAAGGAAAACCCGGCTGTGCCTCCCAGCTGGGCTTGGAGTGAGAGATACTGGGAAAATCCAACCCCCAAGCGACAACCCGTGCCCTTTTCCTCCTGATTCCACAGGATTCCGGCTCCACAATTCCCACCTGGAGCTCCAGGAAAAGGGAGAACAAGGGTTGTCCCACCAGCCTTTTTTTCCCCCCCTACAAGGAGTAAATATTTGCAGGAAGGTCATTCCAGGGGTTGGTTCTGCTTCCCCTCACCTTTCGTGGGAGCTGTGGCCAAACCAAACCTGTGGAGGGTGAACAAGGGTCAGTCAGTGATGGGAATGTCCAGTCCTGGAGAACTCCCCTTCCAAGGATTTTCCCTGATCTGGAGACAGGATGAGCTGGAACATTCCCAGCTTGTGGAATTCCTGCAGCAGCTCCCACCTTCTCCAAACCCAAATCCCAAACCCTCCAGCAAACCTGTTCTCCCCCTGGTTTTCCAGACCCTTCCAGGGTCGTTGTCCCACCCCTACACACAGAGGTCCCTGGAGAGACTTCTCCCAGGGAAGAATCATGGAATGGGTTGGGTTGGGAGCTTAAAGTCCATCCAGTTCCGCCTCCCACTATCCCAGGTCGCTCCCAGGGATGGGAAATCCATTCCAGGGCCTCCTCACGCTCCCAGGGAGGGATGTGCTCCCAAATCCCACCAAGGAGCTGCCCCGGGCACTCTCANAAAACTGTTGATAAATTTTTTTTTTAGTAGATACACTGTTTTAAGCTCTCTCTTCTGCTACAGCTTGCTACTGGTAACCTCATGAGAAACACAGGCCAGATGGAAAGCTAAGCTCAAACTGGGAAAAGAGAAGGAATGTGATGATAAAATTATAGCTTCCAAAATGTGCCATAAGAAGAGATTTTTTTGAACAAAAATCTAGTGGTTTCTTAATTTGACTTAACCCCAGAGCCTAAATGCCACATAATTAGTTGCCCTGATAAAGGTCTGAAATATTGTCAATTTTTCAAAATTCAAATCAAGCTGAATTCACATGAATCATTATGATTTTCCTTTCAAAATTTCCCAGAAATTTCAATCAATGAAAGATATTATTATCCTCATTTATATGCTTATATATTTATATATTTATTTATTTTTATCTTCCTGCAGGATAAAATTGAATTTCCAGTTCCTCAAATAACACACAGTGATAAGATCATGCTATTAGGAATCAGTAAATTGTGTATGTAGAAGTCGTGTCTTCGAGTTATCTTATTAGAGCAAGGATACAGTATATTTTTAGAAGTTCACAGTATTACAGTAAAATTAGCACTTCTGCTATAGTCCCTCATGCATTGATTTATTTTATAGATTGTAAGTTACCGACTAGAGGTCAAGTTGTATGGGAAAACAGAGATATTGTATAGTGTTAAAACTATAACAGTCATTAAATGTCCACTCTATTATCGAATTTGTAAAGTATTGACTTATTTGCAGAATAGCTAATGCTTTAGGCATAAATGAAATCACCTCTTGCCCCCTGCTATTTCATTCTCAAAGTAGTTAGAGTTAGAATCTGAGTTAAACTTCAGAATAAATTAGGCATGATGAGTTGATCTGATGACATGCTATCATGTCGTCAGAAATGCATATATCAAAATAGCTGTAACGTAATTATTTCTAAGGACAAGGAACTAGATCTATTTTCTCCTTTAATTTCTGTGATCCATAATAACTTTCACTGAATCCTTAAAGGAATTGGAGCATTTACTAATTTGTTTATATGCCCAGAAATATGTGTACCTCATAAAAATTAGTACTGTAAAGGATCCACAGACATGTGCCTGTTTTACCCATTGCCTCTCTCCTGTAGTACCTATCATGGTTCCTGTCTGACTGTACTGCAGGGGTGATGATAGTGAAAATCTTGTTAAAGACATTCTACCACTGAAACAAATTTGATTCAGCCAGCAGCACTTTTGGGTTCGAGGACTAAAATAAGACAGTTCTTTTCTTAAGGTGAATTGACACCTGTGATAGCAGGTTCCTTTTGGTTTTGGTTTTTTTTTCCTCCCCTATCAAAAGCTTTCCTTGAGGATTGAAAAGAACAAAGGGAGCTCTCAAACCGTGGCTTGTTCTGTTTTTTGGTGGTGTTCCAACAGTATGCATTTTGTTCACTGAATATAGCAAAAGAAGGCAATTGTGTCTTTCAGGCAGAAACCTCTCTCCCATTTGACATATTTCAGTGTCCGAGCGCGCTGCTTACATAAAAGCAGAACACAGAGCACAGAAACAAGAAATTTCAATCAGCGGGGCGAGTCCTTACGTTCTATTTCCAGGCTGGAGAAAGGAGATGATGTAATGCTATCGTGAAACAAAAAGAAAAAAAAAAGATAAACAAAAAAACACCCAGAGGGAGCGTGGGTGCTCCTTCCCCCCGACCCCCCCCCCCCCCCCCCCAACCCCCCCAGCCCCCTCACTGCCCCCAGCCCCCCTCACTCCCCCAGCCCCGCTCACCGCGCCGCCCGAGCCGCCTTCTTGCTCTCGAGGCTGACGGGGACGTTGAAACGCTCGGCCCGTTTCTGCATCCGCTGGGAAAGGGACGGGGACAGGGCAGGTTGGGAGGGGGCAGGGAGGGCTGGCAGCTGGGGAAGTGCAGTGGCAGATCCCAACAGCCACGGGAAGGGAAAACTCCCCCCCCGGACCCGAGGGAGAGGGAGTCGCTGGCACCTCGTGCGACCGACGGGCTCCGGACACCCCCGACCCCCAAACTCCAGGAAAACCCAATGGAAAAGGTCCATCATCACCCAGGGAGGAAACAGGAGCAGGGAGCAGAGACAGGTGAGAATTCTGGGATGGCATCCCAAGGAATTCCTGAGCCAGGGAAGGGGCTCCTGGCTGGGAACAGCCGACATCCCTCCTGGAGGCACCACCAGCTCCAGGGGCCAACACCTCCCTCCCTTCCCCCCGAGCAAAAATCCAAGGAAATGTGCTCAAAAAAAAAAAAAAGATGGAGGTGTTTTTTCCAGAGAATTTGTTTCTTTGGAACAAGCCCCTTCCCGGGAGCCAGGCCCCATCCATGAGCACTTTGCTACCAGTGGAGAAATTCCAGGTGAATTCCAGCTACAACTCGGCCACTCTCTGGCTCAGAGTAGAGGGAAAACCCTGGAATCATCAGGAACGCAAAGGTTTGCACTTCCAAGGACTTAAATCCCCCCAAAAGCTCCAGGGAAATGATGAATATCTGATTCTTACGCCGCGTGGGGTGTTTTGGAGGTTACAAAAACAGGGAATATTTAATGGAAACACTGAGCGGAGCCAAGGGCACAGCGAGGAGCATCATAAACATCTGCTCCAAAACATAAATGTTTGGAAAAGCTGGACTGGGAGCAGCACTTGGGCCCCTCCCGGGACTGAGGAGCTGGAACTCAGCAGAGGAGGGAAAACAGAGGTGGAAAAAGGCACCACTCAGGTCAAACCTTGTTTCCTTATCCCTTTATACATCCTGAAGGATACCTGAGGAATTCTTTCCTGATATTCCACCCAACCTTCCCCTCTGGCAGTGGGAAGCCCCTCACGCCCTCCCAGATCCACAGCAAATGACAGAATTCCAGGCTGTGCTCCCACTTCCAATTATTTACCCCAGGGATTTGTCTCCCTTGCTCACCTGTATTTCTGGAAATATATATATTTACACCTCTAAATAACTCCCTTTTCCCTCAAAACCCACCCCAACAGCACTTTGCCGAGACCCGCCAACCTCACGCTAAATAACCACCAAAGAAAGAGGGGATTTTCTGGGGAAAATCTTGCAGAATTTGGGGAAAAACAAAGAGCAGGAGGACGAGTTGCAGCAGTTCCCTCCAGGATCTGCCCCAGCCCCCCCGGACCCTGTTCCTGCCTCTCCAAGGTCACAAATCCCCCTCCTGCGCCATCGCTCCCGTTGCTGTGGAAATCAGCGTGTCCCAAACAGCAGATTAAACCCTGGAGTCGCTGCAAACAGCAGGAATCGTGTTTTCATAGGGATTTCTGCCTCAGGAGCCAACAAAATTAAGGGGGGATTAGAGAAGCACAGGCAGATTCCTGAAACTCGGAGCTTTCCCAGAGGAATCGGCGGCACCCGAGGGTTTTCAGGGAGCACAAACACAGGGAGAGGGGGGCAAAGGACAGCAGGGAATCACAGAATGGCTCAAGAGGGACATGAAAGCTCATCCCATCCACCCCCTGCCATGGGCAGGGACACCTCCCACTATCCCAGGGGGCTCCAACCCGGCCTGGGACTCTCCCAGGAACGGGAAATGCAAAACCAACCCACAAAAATAAAGCAGCTTTCCCATGGAAACGCTGATCCTGCCTCAGCAACCCCCAGAAGGAAGGGGGAAGGGGAATCCCCTCCCGGGAGGATGCAGCAGCAGGGATCTCACCTCCATCTGGGATATCTCAGATGTGATTTTCACCACCTTCTTCTCCGTGATCCTGGGGGTGTTGGGAAAGAGAGAAACCAGTGAGAGCAGCTCCTGTGGATTCCAGAGACATGTCCTGGTGGGAAAGGGGCCAGGAATCTCCTCCTGGCCACACATTCCCAACACAACCAAGGCTCTGTGTGGAAATGGGAACCACAAGCCAGGTTTGTGGATCTTCCTCAAATTTGGAGCCCAACATTGATGCCAAAGGGAAGGATGAGGCCCGGGAAACTTCTAACCAAAATTTTGGGAGCATCTGGGGCACGAAACATCACCCAGCAAAGGAGCTGCAGCATCCCTGAATTCCCTTGGGAATGAGGTGGGATCACAGCAGGAGCAGCCACACTCTCATTCCCTGCAGGACTGGGGGGATCATGAACTGCTGAAGGCAGGACAAACCACTCCGTGGGGACCCCAAAACCAGAGGGATTGGCACTGGAACTGAAGAAAGGATGGACTGGGCACTGGAACTCCGGGAATAACCCCTGGCCCAGCTCAAGGCTCCTCCAGGTCCTGTGGGAAGCCCAAAGCCTCGAATCCCTGGGGAGTTTTATTCCTTTATGGCCCTGGAACACAAAGGGTTGTTGTGTTCTAGTTCATGGGGCAGCCCCAGGCACATTCCCCGCTCCCTGGGCACATTCCCTGCTCCCTGGGTCATTCCCAACCATCCCCCCCCTTTCAAATATAACAGAAGGGGTGGAAGGGGTGGATTGGAAGGGGAGGATTCCGGGGCTTGCGCTCCCAAAACACAGCTGGGCCTTGAGGGGGGAAACAAAGGAGGAAGAGCCAAAGTTGGGAAGGTCCCAGGAGGGAAGGAGCAGCTCCTCCTCCCCCAAACAGCTCCCATAAAACAGTGGGAACGCCAGGCTCGTTAAGGAAAATGAGCGGCCTTTGTTCCCAATCCCGGCACAGGTTCCCCATTTTATGCCCTGAAAGGTCCTAATGGCTTAATGGCACTTCCCCAGGAAGCAATTCTGCCCCGGAGCCGGGCTGGGAAAGCCTGGGACGGGATGGGAGCAGGGCTGGGATGGAGCTGGAACGGCCCCAGGACGCCCCCTCCTGCCCAGGAGATCCCGAGGAGCCTCCCAGGGATTCCGGGCTGGGAAAGAGCCGAAAGCTCCTCTCATTCCATGGGCAGCGACACTTCCCACCTGCCCTGGCGGCTCCAAGTCCTGACCAACCCGGCCAGGGACAATTCCAGGGATGGGGCAGCCACAGCTTCTCTGGGAAATCCGTTCCAGGGCCTCCTCACCCTCACAGGGAAGAATTTCGTCCCAATATCCCACTCAATTCTCCCCTTCCCCAGTGGGAAGCCATTCCCCCTTCTCCTGGCTCTCCGTTGAAACGTGAGGGATCTCAAACCCAAGGATCAAGACTTGAGGAATCTCTCAACCCTAAGGAATCTACACCCAAAGGATCAAAACCCACGGAATGTCAACCGAAGGAATCTCCCACCCCCAGGAATCTCCAACCCAAACCCCCCCGTTTCCCACCCCCAGGTGACCCCACGGGGATCCCCAGTCCTGCTCCAACACGTGGGATCTGCTCCCCCCTTCCATCCTGCACCCCCCGGGGTCGGGTGAATCCCGTGGTCCCTCGTGCTCCCAGATTTCCCAGGCGGACCCCAATCCCGATATTTACACATCGGGGGATTTCACCGGAGCCTCTTCCACCTTCACGGGCGGCTCCGCCGGCTTCGGCTCTTCCTCCTGGGAACCAACGTGGAGAATCCGTAAAAAACCTCCCAGCCACCTTTCCTGGGTGATTCCCAAGGCACAACCCCCCGATTCAGCCCAAACATTCCCAGGAATTCCCGTGTTCTATGTCCCAGGAGGGGTTGGAAACTCTCCCTGTGCTTTTCCAAAGCCCCATAATCCCTTCCCAGAAGGTCTGGGCTACAAGAGGGGTTGGGAATGACCTGAGGGCGACATTCCCAGCCCAGAATGGAGTGGGAATGGCCAGGAGGGGCTCCAGCAGCACCCCTTCTCCTTCTCACCAAATATTTCATGGGAAAAGAGGGAAAAATGCTCCTGTCAGGAGCCTGACAGTGGGAAGAGTCACTTCCTGAGGGTGTTTTAGCACAAAGTGCTTTTCCAGGATGGATTTCCTGGCCCTGGCAGGAACAGGGCTCAATCCCACGGGATCCACGGGCACCAACTGGGAGACTTTTCCTTAAATATCCTTAAACCCCCCAGGTGTGAATCCTGCTGGACATGGAGGGAGTGACCCCACCCCGAGGGATCCCAAAATCTGGGATCACACCAGTGACAGGATCCCCCATCCCACCCTCTGGACAATCCCAGTTGTCTCTCGGCACCAAAACCGGCTGCTTTAGGACCAAAATGGACAACAAAAGTGGTTTAAACTCCACACAGCCCCGGGTGTTGCCCCGTTCCCGGTCAGCAAACCAGGATCCCCCCAGGATCATCCCAAAAAACAACCCACCTCTATCTCCTCTGCCAGCACATCCTCCTCATTGGCTTCTTCTTCAGCTGGAGGACAAAACAACGCAGCCATTGGAGCAGCAAAACACCCCAGGGAACCTCTGGATTCCCAGAGAACACAGGAATCCAGGCGGGAATTCCGAGGGATTCGGGAAGGGCCCCCAGCACCCACCGTGCTCCTCCAGGTAGGCCTGGAGCCGGTTGATGAGGTCCTGCTTGTTGCCTTTGGCCTCCAGCCCCCTGGCCAGGCATTCCTGCTTCAGCTCTGCCAGCTGCAGTGGGAAAAGCTTCCGTGAGTCGGGAAATACAGGGATTAAATACAGGGATCAAAGCGGGGTTGAGGGATGGAAAGGAACGTTCCAGGGGAACCCTCCCAGGGAATCTCTTTGGGATCGTCCTGGGGGAACCAACCAAGGGAACCTTCCTGGGACCCTCCTGGGGGACCCTCCCGGGGAAAACCACCGGGGAACCATCCTGGGCCCCTCCTGGAGGGACCTCCCAGGAGAATCAACTGGGGGAACCTCTTGGGGACCCTCCTGAGGAACCCACTGGGGGAACCTCCCCAGGACCCCCTTGGGGAACCAGCTGGGGAACCCTCCCCAGGGACCGTCCCCGGTACCCCCATCCCTGGTACTCCCCCCTGGGGTCTCTTCCATGCGGCTGCACTCCCACGCGGGGCCTCGGGGAGCCCCGACCTCAGGGGTTCCGGCCTGCGGTGGGGTCCAATCCCCGAGGGAGCGGGTCTGGCCGCCCTCCATGGCGGCGGGCGCTCAAACCGCTCCCCTCCCTCCAACCGCCCCGCTCGCGGGTCCCCGCGGCACCTTCAGTTTGTGCAGCTCCACCGGCTCCGCCGCCATCTTGTCACAGCCGCGCCGGCCCCGCCCCCGCCGCCGGCCGGCCAATCAGCGCCGAGCGCGCCCGATGGACTAGGCAAAAGCGCAGCCCGCCATTGGCCAGTTCTGCCCGGCACCGCCCTCGTGGTATTGGTCGGCGGAGTTGAGTGACGTGGAGACGGACCAATGGGAGCGCGGCAGTGCGAGGAGCTGGGTATTATTAATTATTCGTTATTAATTTATTTGCTAATTCTGAGTTTATTTATTAACTAAACCCCCCGGCCGCGAGGCCATTGGCCATCAACATCCCAGGCCCTCACACTCCCTCCCTTCCCCCAGGTGCCATATCTGCCAGCCCAGCACCTAAAATGACACTTAAATTGGCCCCCGGGTTATTCGGGGTCGTGTGAGCCCCCAAAACAGCCCCAAACTCTGCTTTGCTTCCCCCCCAACCTGCAGCTCCTTTGGCCACATCCCCGCTCCATCCCCTTTTTAAAACAACTCGCCCATGTTAAAAAACACTCACTTTCTTTTCTAAAAAAAAAAAAAAAAAGAAAAATAGATTTTTTATTCAAAGAAGCCCTTTGGGGGGGCCTGGGGCCCCTCAGCGTGGGAGCGGCCGCCGCACCTTCTTCCTCCTCTTGTGCTTCGTGTCCCCCCTGGGGGCAACCCCCTCTGGCCTGGGGGGACCCCCGGGCGGGGCCGCGGCCCCTGGGGGGGTGGGGGGCGGCGGGAAGGGCCCCCCAGGGGACGCCGGGGCCTGAAAGATGCGGGTGAGGAAATCCTGAAGCTCCGAGGGGGTGGGGGGGCTGCCCTTGGGGGTGGTCCTGGAGGGGGAACAGAGGAGGTTGGGGGGGCCTGGGGATCCCTGTGCACGTCAAACCACCTGAGAGAGAGGGTGTGACGGCACCACCAGACCCCCGGGGCATTGTGTCACCCCCCAAGCCCCCCAGGGACACGGTGCCACCCCCCAGGTGCCCCCCCAGCACTGACCGCTGCCTCCCGGGTGGGGGGGCCGCCCTGGCGCCGAAGGACAGGTGGTAGGGGACACGGTGGGTGTCCGGGGAGATGCCCACACGCTGGCACCCAGCCCACTCTGGGGGGACAGAGACAGAGACCACCCGTCAGGGGGCACCCCGGGGGGGCCACGGAGGGTGGGACCCCTGGGGCTGGGAAACCCGCTGGGTCTGGGGGCTGCAGAACCCTCCAAGTCTGGGGGCTCTGTCACCCCCCAGTCTGGGGCCAGGGGCAGCCCCCCGTGGGTGTGGGGTCCCCCCGTGGGTGTGGGGTCCCCCCGTGGGTGTGGGGTCCCCCCGTGGGTGTGGGGTCCCCGTCCCCCCAGGGGTGCCCGTCCCCACCGGTGATGTCGTAGACCCGGCCGTCCATGCGGGCCATGTAGGTGATCCTGAGCCCCAGCAGGTGGGACTCTGCCCACAGGTCCCCCTCCTCGGCCGGGTGCAGCCCCCCGCACTCAGCGCAGTACCGGGCACGCTGGGGGTCCCTGTCCAGCTCGAACCGCCTGCGGGGGGTGATGGCGCCGTGAGCCCCCCAGGGCACCGCGGCACCCTGAGACCCCCGAAACACGACATCCCCCCGGTGCTGGCCCTGCTCCCCCCACCCCCCTGAGCCCCCCAGGACACAACATCCCCCAGTGCTGACCCGAGCACCCCCTGGCCCCTGAAGCCCCACCTGTGGCGGCCCCCGCAGCGGCTGCAGGCCATGGCGTTCATGGCCTCCCTCAGGTCCTCCTGCAGCCGGCTCAGGAAGGCTCCCACCGACCGTGCCAGCTCGCTCTGGGCCAGCCTCTTTCTGCGGGGAACACGGGGGGTCAGAGCCCTCGGCGGGGGTCCCAGAGCCCCCCCAGGGCCCCCCGACTCACGTCTCGTAGTCCCGGCGCCGCTCAGGGCTGCTCACCCGGTCCCAGCCCGCCCGCAGCACCTTGAAGGCCTCCTCTGCCCGCGGGTGGGGGCTCTTGTCGGGGTGCACCTGGGCAGATAACGACCCTCAGGGGCCTGCCGGGGTGGGGGTCCCCGGGCCCCCCCAGCTCACACCCACCAGCACGGCCAGGCGCCGATAGGCCTTTCTGAGCTCGGCGTCGGCCGCCGAGGGCTCCACCCCCAGCACCTGGAAGGGGTTCAGCTCCTCCTCGGGCACCTCGGCCAGGGCCAGCAGCCGCCCCAGCTCCTCCTCCCCCGCCGCGGGGACCCCCGGGGGGCTCCTCCCGCCCCGCAGCCACTGCCGGGGGTCCCCCAGGAGCTCCCGGGCCCGGTGGGCTCCGGCGGCGAGGCCGCGCCAGCAGAGCCGGAGCCCCCCGAGGAGGAGGAGGAAGAGGAGGAGCAGCAGCGCCAGGAGCGCCCCGAGCAGCCTCAGGCACAGCCCGGCCCCCGCCCGGGCCGCCCGCAGCGACCCCCGGCCCCAGCCCCGCAGCCCCCCGCCCTCCTCCTCCTCTTCATCCTCCTCGTTCTCCCGGAGGGCCCCGCGGTGCCTCGGCCGCCTCCGGGCCCTCCGCGCCCTCCCGTCGCCGTCGGGGGGTCCCCGGTGGCGGCAGCCGAGCCCGCAGGTCCCGGTCCGGGGCTCCCCCGCGGGGGTCTCGGCGGGGGCCGGGGGTCCTCGGCAGCCGCAGCGGGTCCCGGGGTCGCCGCCGCCCCCTCCGTCCTCCTCGTCGTCCCCCGGGCCGGGGGCGGTCCCGGCGCGGCCGCAGGTCCCGTTCCAGGCGGCGCTGGGGGGGCCGGAGCCTCCTTCGGCCGCGTCCCGGGGCCGGGGCTGCTCCATCCCGGGGTTAAGTCACGGCCATCCCGGTCCTGCCGGGGCTGGGGGGAGAGAGAGGGGTCAGCGAGGGGCAGAGACCCCCGAAATGGGCCCGGGACCCCCCGAATGGCCCCCGGGGACCCCCCGTAGGACCCCAGAGACCCCGACCCATCCCAGGATCCCTCGGATGGGCCCCGAGAACCTCCGGAAAGGGCTCCGGGGAACCCCCCGAACGGCCCTGGGACTCCCAGTCGGGCCTGTAAGGAACCCGCAAACGGACCGGGGGGGAGTTTGGGGGGTCCCGGACTCACCGCGCCGGTACCGGCGGTGGGGGGAGAGTTTAGGGCTGGATTTGGGGGATTTTGGACTCACCGCGCCGGTACCGGCGGTGGGGGGGGGTCGCCGCCGCCGCCCCCCCCCGGGTCCCCTCACGGCCGCACTTCCGCTTTCCGCCCGCCGCCGCGCCGGCCACGCCCACTTCCGGGGGAGGGGCCTCACGTGAGAGCTTCGTCCCGCCTACCCCTCAAATGGAGATGGCCACGCCCCCCAGAGGTGCGGCCAATCATTAACCGGGTGACCACGCCCCTTCGGCGGGTATAGACACGCCCCTTCGTTGGGTGTGGTCGCACTCCCTTAAACGGGCATCTCCACGCCCCGTACCTATGGCCCCGCCCCTTAAAGGGGCATCTTCGATCTTAAAAGGGCAATGCCGCACGGTATCCGCGGGGGGCTCCGCGCCTCCCGCACCGCCGCCCCCGCCGGGGCCCCCCCGTGCGACCCCCTCCCTTTGTCTTCCCCGGGATTGACCCCACGCGGGATCGGGTCCTTTCCCTACGCTCACCCCCCCGACTGCCGCCCCCGCCCCCGCCAGACCCCGCGCGGGACCCCGCGACGGTCCCTCACCGCCCCCGGTCCCGCCCCTGCCGCATCTCGGCCCCGCCGCGACCCCCGCGACGGCAGCGACGGTGAGTCCCGGGCGGGGGGACCGAGCGGAGATGGGACCCCCGAGTGGGGCCCCCCTCCCGGGAGTCGGTGGAACCACTGGGAGCGCTGGGAGAGCTCTCGGATGGGGCTGGAGGGGCGGGGGGAGCGAGTGGGGATGGGAACCCGGCCGGGGACTTCCCTGGGCACCCCCCGCCCCTCCAGCCCCATCCGAGAGCTCTCCCAGCGCTCCCACCGCTCCCAGTGCCCCCTCCCAGCGCTCCCACCGCTCCCAGTGCCCCCTCCCAGCACTCCCGGTACTCCCACGGACCCCTCCCGTCGCTCCCAGTTCCCCCAGTTTGCCATTCTCCAACACCCACTCCCAGTGCACCCATCGCCCCCAGTTCCCCCTCCCAGCGCCCCCAGCCCAGTCCCTTCCAGATGTGCCGCCCCCCCCCGCGGCGCCGCCGCCAGATGTGGGTGCGGGGAGGGGGACACGAGGCGGGGGGGAGGAGGGGGTCGCGGGGAGGGGTCGCTCACCCCCCGCCCCCGCAGAGCCCGGGGGGCGATGGATCCCGGCGCCCCCCCCGCGGAGCCCCGCTGTGCCCTCGGGCCCCGGGGACCCCTCGAGCCCGTCCCGGCCGCGCTCTGCGCCCTCGGGGCGCTCCTGGGCCTCGGCTGCGGCTGCTTCGGTGAGGGGGGCACGGGGGGACCCCCGGGGGCACGGCCGGGGGGTTGAGGGGCTCCTGGGGCGGGGACTGAGGGAACCCCGAGGGGGGCACGGCTGGGGGCCTCGGGGGGACCCCGGAACACTGTCAGGGGGCTGGGGGGGTCCTGAGGGCACATCGGGGGGGACCCCGAGGGGGGCAGGGCTGGGGGCATGGTGGGGGGGCTGGGGAGCACGGGGGGACCCCCGAGAGGAGCCCCAGGGACCCTGAGGGCATGGCTGGGGGGGCTGGGGGGGCCCTGAGGAGGCAGGGGGCATATCT
The DNA here is from genome assembly GCF_001604755.1 of Lepidothrix coronata. Lineage (NCBI taxonomy): Eukaryota > Metazoa > Chordata > Aves > Passeriformes > Pipridae > Lepidothrix > Lepidothrix coronata. The sequence goes on along the minus strand of NW_016690532.1, from coordinate 120,760 downwards.
GGGGGGCAGAAGAGATGGCACAGGGACCACTGGGGGACAACTGGCGATCCTGGGCAGAGGGGGTGGCACAGGGGACACCGGGGGGCACAAGGTTTCTGTGGGGCACCGGGGACCCCCGGGGACTGCCCAGTGCCCACCAGCACCGCCCCCACTGACCCCCCCCGCGCCCCCCAAGGCTACCGCTGCTTCAGGGCCGTCATGTTCCTCTCGGGGCTGTTCTTCGGCTCCGCCGTCATCTTCCTCCTGTGCCACCGGGAGCGCGTCCTGGGGTCCCCCCTGAGCCTGGAGGCGAGCGCGGGCATCGCGCTGGGCATCGGGCTGCTCTGCGGGCTCCTCACGGCGCTGCTGCGCAGCGTGGGGCTCTTCACCACGGGGCTGCTGCTGGGGCTGCTGGTGGCCGCGGCCGCGCTGGCCGCGCTGGCCCCGGCGGAGCCCCCGGGCAGCCCCTGGGTGGGCGCGGGGGTGGCGCTGGGGCTGGCGCTGCTCGGGGCTCTCTCCGCGCTGCGCTGGCCCCGCGCCCTCACCGTGCTGGGCACGGGCGTGGGGGGCGCGGCCGCCCTGGTGGTCTGCGCGGATTATTTCGCCGAGGGGGCGGCGCTGGTGGGGTTCGCGCTGGCCCGGCTGCGGGGGGCGCCGGGGGGGCCGCTCTGCTGGCCCGGGTGGGCGCTGCTCGGAGCGTGGCCCGCGCTCAGTGTCACCGCCGTGCTGCTGCAGTGGAAGGTGACGGCCCGAGGGGCACCGAGGGGACACGGTGAGGGACCCCCGGGGCGAGGGAGGGGACGGGGGAAGGGCGGGATGGGGAAGGGACGGGGCTGTGGATGCTGGTGGGGATGAAGGTGAGGATAAGGGCGGGGTGGCGATGGGGACAGGGAGGAGGGAAAGGGTGGGACTGGGAAAGGATTGGGATGAGGCTCTGGATGCTGGTGGTGGTGGGAAGGATGAAGGTGAGGGTGAGGAGGGTGGGGAGGGGGTGGTAAATGGGGGGTGTCCCCGGGTCGGGGGTGTCCCCGGGTCAGGGTCAGGGGGTGTCCCGGGGGCGGGGGCACAGGGCTCAGGACTCGCCCCCTCCCCACAGTCCTCAGCCGGCGGCAGAAGCGCCTCCGGCACAAGGAGCCCAAAGCCCCCCCCGGGGGTCCCCCTCGCCGCCAGCCCCCCCCAGCCCAGCGCTGCACGGACACCCCGAGCCCCAGGGACCCCCGAGCCTCCCCGAGCACCACCTGGAGCCTGCGGGACCGGCAGCCGGACAGCGGGACCCCGCCGGGACCCCCCGACATCGCCACCCCGCCCCGACACCGCCTCTGAGCCCCTCCGACGTGCCTTGGGGACCCCCCCAGCAGCGGTGCCTGCGCCTTTAAATAAGCAAATGAGGTTCCTCGTGCCTCGCCCACCGGGGGGCGTGGCCTGCGGGGACGGGGCTTCAGGGCACAGGGGTGGGTGGGACCCCCGAGGGCTGAGGGGGGGATGTCCCTGGTTGGGGGGGGAGAGCCCTGTGCACCCACCCCGCCCCTCCAGCCCCCGGGGACCCCCTTGAAAACAGAGCCCCACATTTATTTTTGTAGGACCTACCCAAATACTGTGAACCCACCGTGGTCTCAGCCCCCTCTCCTTCCGTTGGAGGGGAGAAGGGGTCCTAAAAGCCTTAACCTCCACCTTGGGTGGGGGCCTCCCCTAGCCCTGGGGCCCCCCAGACCCTCCAGCCCTGCCTGACCCCCAAAGGACCACACAGCCCCCACCCTGGGGAGGGTCCAGCTGCACCCTGAGCCCCCCCATCCCCTCCCGGGGAGCCCAGGGCCGGGTCTCATGCCCCTGGACAGGCCCGACCCCCCCAAGCCGGGTCAGTGCTGCAGTTTTTATTCTTCCACAATTTTTAAAAATAAAGGAAAAAAAGAGAGAAAAAGAGAAATAAATGGGGGGGGAGGGGCTGTGACACAGAATGGGGGGGTGGGAAGAGCGGGGGGGGCGCGGGGGGGGGCACGGCCCCCTCCCACATAAACCCACATCGATCCAATTAAAAACCAGGAGCTGCCGGGTCCTCGCCGGGAACAACCGTCCTGTCCTGCCCTGCCCTCCCCCCTCCCCAGACCCCCCCAGAGACCCCCCCACCCCCCCCACGAGGCCCACCCCAGCCCCCCGAGGTTGTCCCCCCACGCCTTCCTCCCGGCCCCCTTCC
>NW_016690532.1:115128-118380 GCF_001604755.1 Lepidothrix coronata | reverse complement strand
CCCCTACGAGTCCGACTCGAGCCCCCTGAGTTCGTCCTCCAGCGCTTTCCTCCGGCCCAGCTTCTCCAGCTGCTCCTGGGTGGGCTGGGGGAGCCCCCCGGCCTCGAGGCGCCGCTGCAGCTCCTCCACCTGCCGCAGCTTCTTCCGCAGGCTCTTGATGCGGCGGCTGCGCTCGGAATTCCCGGCGCCGTCGCCCCCCTGGGCCGGGGGGGCCCCTCCTGTCCCGCCGGGCCCCGACAGCGACAGCTTTTCCAGCGCCGGGCTCAGTCCGTCCGTGTCCTGCGGCCGCTCCGGGGCCTTTTCCTGCTGCTGCCGCCGCTTCTCCTTGCGCTTGAGGTTCCTGCGGGCGGCCTTGGACAGCCCCTGCTCGGGGGGGGGGCCCTGGGGGGGTCCCGGGGGCCGCGCCGGGGCCGTGTCCGGGCTCAGCCCCGGCGGCAGCTCCGGTTTGCTCCGGAAAAACTTCACGTATTTGTTCTCGTACCTGCGGGCGGAGGGACGGGGTGAGGGGGTGTGGGGGGGGCCAGGAGGGATCCGGGAGGGACCCCTGGGGGAACGTTCTGTGAGTGGCCCAGGAGGGGTCTGTGGGGGATCCCGGGGGGATTACGAGGGTCTGTGAGGGTCCAGGAGGGATCAGTGAGGGGCTGTGGGGGGACACGAGGGGGCTGTGGGGAATCCAGGAGGGGCCCAGGAGGGATCTGGGAGGGTCCAGGAGGGATCTGTGAGGGATTCCTGGGGGTCCAGGAGGAGCTGTGGGGGATTCTTGAGAGACCTGTGAGGGTCCATAAGGGATCAATGAGGGATCTGTGAGGGGCCGTGGGGCTCCAGAAGGGTCTGTGAGGGGATGGGGGGATCCAGGAGGGGTCCATGAGGATCTGGGGGAGGTCCATGAGGATCTGGGAGGGCGTATGCAGCCCCTGGGGTGGGACTCACCCACATGTGAAGCCCTGGGTGGGACCCAGCGGGGCACAAACTCAGCCCTGGGAGAGGGGACACGGCCCCAAGAGCTCCCCCCAGCCCGGGGACCCTCCCACTCACACGGGCACCTCCTCCTGGGGAACGTAGCCCTCCTTCACCCGCCGCTGCTTCCGCCACGTCCCATCCGGCCGCTGCGTGGAGGGGATGTACCTCCCTGGGGGGCACAGGGGGGCATGGGGGCACCTCGGATCCCAGGGGCGTCCAGGAACACCCACAGCAGCCTCAAGACACCCCCACGGGGACCCCAGGACACCTCCAGGGAGGTCCTGCGACCCTCCACAGACCCCACGGCAGTCCCAGGAGACCCCACAGAGGCTCTGGGACACCCCCGCACAGACCCCAAAGGAGGCTGGGCCACCCCCAAGAGGGTCTGGGACACCCCACTGAACCCAGGGGAGCCCCAGGACCCCCCCTCCAGAGAGCTCAAGACCCCCCCCTAGCTCCCGGGACACCCCCGGGACCCCAAGGGGACCCCAGAGACCCCCGCCCCCCCGGCAATGTGCTCCAGGACCCCCCCCCCCAGGTCCCGGGAAATCCCCAAAGCGGCTCTGGGACCCCCCCACGGACCCCACAAGATCCCCAAAACCGTGTCCCGCAGCCCTCTGCCCCCCCCACATGTCCCCAGAACCCCCCACGCGTTCCCAGGACCCCCCCCCAGGCCCCGCGCCCCCCACGGGCCTCCCCCAGCGCCGGGGCCCCCGCGGGGATCGGCGGCGGGCGCAGCCCCGGCGCCGGGGGGGGTCCGTCCCGGGCGGGGCCGTGCCCGGGGCGGCTCCGGGGGGGTCCCGGAGTCCCCCTTGCCCCCGCGGCCCCCCCGCGCTCACCGGTCTCGTCCGTCACATAGGGCGTCGCCATCTTTGCGCGCGCGTCTCGGCCCCGCCCCGGAAGTGACGCCACGGGCGAGCCCGCGGCGGCTAAGGGGCGTGGTCATCGAGAGGGGGCGTGTTCAATGACCATACATGGACGTCATTGGGCGTGATCACAGAGGGGGCGTGGCCACCGCGAGCCTGGAAGATATAGGGGGCGTGGTCCGTGAAGGGGCGCGGTCTGTCGGTCGCGGGGCGTGGTCACTTTAAGGGGCGCGGCTACCGTGGCGTTCAATGAGGGGGCGTGGCGTTTGAGAGACGGGGCGTGGTTAAAAGAGGGCGTGGCCTCAGAGACGCCATGTTGCTTTTAAAGGGGCCGCGCCCCTCCTGGTGCTCCACTTCCCCCCCACTCTGGGAGTGGAGACCCCCCCAGGATGGGAGAGACCCCCCCCTCTATGGGGACCCCCGAGTTGGGGAACACCCCGGACACCACTGGGATGGAGAGACACCTCCCTTCCCTCCACAACCGGGAATTCCCGGGATGTAGACCCCCGGGATAGACCCCCCCCATCACCGGGCACCCCCCGGGATGGAGACACGCACACACATGAGAATTCCCAGGACTGGGACCCCCGGGATGGGGAACATCCCCCCCCCGTCACCCCAGGGACCCCCGGGATGGAGCCTCTTCCCCCCGGGAATTCCTGGGATGGAGACCCCCAGCACTGAGCCCCCCCACCCGACAGCCGCGGGATGAAGATGTGCCACCCCCGCGGAATGCCCAGGATTGGGACCCCGGGGATGAGACCCCTCCCCCCCTCCCTCGGGCATCCCCCCGGATGGGCATTCCCGGGGTGGGGACCCCCCCACGGCCTCCCCCGGCTTGGGACCCCCGGCCCCTCTTTTGGGGGTCCTCGGGACGGTCCCGGCCCCGGTCCCGGCGGCACGTGCTCGGTGTCCCCCCCTCACCCTCCCCAACGGACCGTGACGTCACGGGCGGGGCCGGACCGGGAGAGCCCGGACCAGGTACGGACCGAGCGGGGAGCCCCGGGGGGTCGGACCGGGGGTCCCGGGGCGTTACCGGGCTGAGCCGGGGCGGTGCGGGGCCGTGCTGGTCTGTACTGGGCTGTTTCGGGCACTACCGGGATGGACCGGGGCGGTACCGGGCGGAACCGGCTGTAATGGGCTCTAGCGGGCCGGACCGGGCGCAGACGGGGCTCTACCGGGCTGTACTGGGGCAGTACCGGGCCGAAACGCGCCGTCCTGGGGCTGTTCCAGGCACTACCGGGGCTCTACCGGGCGATACCCGCGTGGTACCGGCCACTACCGGGATGCACCGGGGCCGTCCCGGGCGCCACCGGGATGTACCGGGGCCGTCCCGGGCGCCACTGGGATGTACCGGGGCCGTCCCGGGCGCCACCGGGATGTACCGGGGCCGTCCCGGGCGCCACTGGGATGTACCGGGGCCGTC
>NW_016690532.1:99706-113681 GCF_001604755.1 Lepidothrix coronata | reverse complement strand
GGGATGTACCGGGGCCGTCCCGGGCGCCACTGGGATGTACCGGGGCCGTCCCGGGCGCCACCGGGATGTACCGGGGCCGTCCCGGGCGCTAACGGGGCAGTACCGCGTTCTACCGGGTGGTACCGGGGGAGTCCCGGGCCGTCCTGGTCTGTACTGGGGCCGTTCCGGGCGGTGCCAAGGCCATACTGGGCGGTACTGGGGACCTCCTGTCCCCGGGAGACCCCCGGGCCGTGCCGGGGTCCGTTCCCTGCTCCCTCCGGTGCCCCCGGGGGTTGGGCGGGTCCCGGTCCCGCCGGGCACCGCCCGCGGGGGTCAAAGCTCGGCTGGGGCCGCACACGCGTGTTCAGGCGTGTTCGGGCGTGTTCGAGGGAGCTCACGTGTGTCAGGGCGAGGCCGTGCACGGGCAGGGGCTGCACGGTCACCCCCGGGGACCCCCCTTTTCCACCCCCATCACGGACCCGCGTGTGATCCTGTGCAGATCCCGTGTGGTCCTGTGAGGTCCCGTGCAGATCCCATGTGATCCTGTGCAGATCCCATGTGATCCTGTGTGATCCCGTGCAGATCCCGTGTCGCAGCCATGGAGGAGACCCAGCCCTGGGCCCCCCTGAGCCCCTCGGACTTTGCGCAGCTGCAGAAGTACCTGGACTGTGAGTGGGGCCCTGCACACGCGTGTGTGCACCCGTGGGAGGGGGGCTGCGCACGTATGGGGGCTCTGCACACGTGTGCACGCACCAGGGGCAGCTGCACACGCACACGCAGTGGCTCCACACGCGTGTGCACGTGTGTGTGTGTGTGGCCCTCAGCAGCCATGCACGTGTGTGTGGCCTCTCCCGTGTGCCAGCACACGCGTGTTCCCCTGTGCAGACGTGTCAGGGCACACGCGTGTGTGGCCTCTCCCACGTCAGGGCACACGTGTGCCCAGCACACACATGTCAGAGCACACGCGTGTCCCTGCCCTCAGACAGCAGCCGGAGGGTGCAGGACGTGCTGCAGGATTTCAGCACTGGGGGGGCTCTGGCTCAGCCCCATCAGGGCAAGGTGAGACCTGGGGGACCCCCGTGGGGTGTGGGGGGGTCGGGGGGTCACCCCCCAGCCCCCCCGACCCGGCTGTGCCCCCAGAGCCTCGACCTCGAGGGGTTCTCGCGGTTCCTGCGGAGGTACCTGGAGAGCGACGATGTCCCGGAGCCGCTTTGCCGGCGCCTCTTCGCCTCCTTCCAGAGCCAGGACGGTGAGGGGGGCTCGGGGGGCAGGGCAGGGGGCCCGGGAGGGTTTTGGGGTCCCTGGGGGGCTCACGGGGTCCGTCCCCACAGGCAGCGACTGCGTCTCCTTGAGCGACGTCTCCTGCTACTTCTCCCTGCTGGAGGGGGGACGCCCCGAGGACAAGCTGGAATGTGAGTGGGGGGTCCTGGGGGGTCTGGGGGGGCCCCAAGGACAGGGGAGTCCAGATTTGGGGTCACCTCACCTGCTGTCTCCCCACAGTCTCCTTCAAGCTGTATGACAAGGACGGGAACGGGGTCCTGGACAGCTCGGTGAGCACTGGGGGGGCTTTGGGGGGACTGGGGGGGCTGTGGGGGGACTGAGGGGGGGGAGGGCTGTGGGCATTGGGATGCTGTTGAGGGGCTGTGGGAACTGGGGGGGCTGTGAGGGGGGTCTGTGGATGTCGGGGGGCTGTGGGACCCCCCCAGCTGTCATTCCCCCCCAGGAGGTGGATCGGATCATCACCCAGATGATGAGGGTGGCCCAGTACCTGGACTGGGATGTGACGGAGCTGAAGCCGGTGAGCAGGGCCGGGGGGGCTGTGTGGATTTGGGGGGACACCCCCCATCCCCCTGCCCCTCCTCTGAGCGCCGTGTCCCCCCCAGATCCTGCAGGAGATGATGCGGGAGATCGACTACGACGGCAGCGGGACGGTGTCCCTGGGCGAGTGGCTGCGGGGGGGGGTCACCAACATCCCGCTGCTGGTGCTGCTGGGGCTCGAGGGGGTGAGTCTGGGGGGGCTGAGGGGGACCCCCTGCCCGGGACCCCCCCCGAGTGCCCCCCGTGTGCCCCCAGGACATGAAGGACGATGGGCAGCACCTCTGGCGCCTGAAGCAGTTCTCACGTCCTGCCTTTTGCAACGTGTGCGAGGGGCTGCTCGTGGGGCTGCGGAAACAGGGGCTGCGCTGCTGCCGTGAGCAGGGCTGGGGTGGGAGGGGAGGGGAGGGAGGGGAGGTGATGGGACGGGATGGATGGGATGGGAGGGGAGGGGAGAGGAAGGAAGGGGACGGGGACAGGGATGGGAGAGGATGGGGTGGGGATAGGATGGCTACAGGGATGGGATGGGACAGGGGTGAGGACAGGATGGGAATGGGATGGGTGAGGGGACAGGATGTGGTGAGACTGGGACAGTGTCAGATGGGATGGGGACGGGGCTGGGCTGGGCTGGGGGTGGAAGTGGGGGCCAGCTCCGAGCCCTGTTCCCCCAGTGTGCCGGTTCACGGTGCACGAGCGCTGCGCCCGCCGGGCCCCCCACAACTGCATCAGCACCTACGCCAAGAACCGCAGGGAGGCCGAGGTGAGTCCGCCTGTCCGTCCGCCTGTCCGGCTGGGCATCCACCCACCCACCCACCTGGGCATCCATCCACCCATCCATCCATCCATCCGTCCACTCATCCATCCACCCGCCTGTCCATCTGTCCACCTGTCTGTCCCTTCACCTGCCCTTCTGCCCATCCCTCCACCTCTCCGTCCCTCTGTCCTTCTGCCCGTCCGTCCAGGGGGCCGGGGGTGCTGAGGTTGCCAGGGGGTGACCCGGGCAGTGGGGTGGGGTGGGGTGGGGTGACCCCAGGGGTGACCTGGGGGGGTCACCTGCAGGTCCAGGCCCACGTGTGGGTGAGGGGCGGCTGTGACGGTGCCAAGTGCAGGGAGTGCCAGAAGAAGATCCGGAGCTTCCAGAGCCTGACGGGGCTGCACTGCGTGTGGTGCCACCGCAAGGTGGGGGTCCCGGGGTCACCAGTCCCCCCCGGCCGCCCTGACCCCCTGTCCCCAGATCCACGAGGAGTGCCAGCCCCTTCCCCGTGCTGTCCCTGTGGTGTCCCCATCCCTGTGGTGTCCCCATCCCTGTGGTGTCCCCATCCCTGTGGTGTCCCTGTCCCCATGGTCCCCCTGCTGTCCCCATCGCTGTCCCCGTGGCCCCCCTGCTCCCTCTGTCCCCAGATCCATGAGGAGTGCCAGCCCCTCGTGCCCCCAGCCTGCGACTGTGGGGTCCTGCGGGACCACGTCCTGCCCCCTGCCTCCATCTACCCCGTCCTGCTGGTGAGTGGGGTCCTGGGGGTGCTCCTGGGGCAGGGATGTGCCCCCCACTCCCCACCCGGCCCCCCTGAGCTGGTGTGGGGGTCCCAGGAGAGGCAGGACAGCCAGAGAGACAACGGTGGGACACCGGTGGAGGACACCCCCCAAGTGTTCACCACCCCTGAGGGGCAGGCACTGCGGGTGAGCCACGACCCTCCTGCGCCTCTGGGACCCCCCCGGGACCCCCATGGGCCCCCTCGAGTCCCCTCCATGTCTGCCCACCCCTGGGGCCAGGCTGACATCCCCTCTCCCCCCAGGTCAGTCCCCCCCCTGACACCCACCCACTCCTCGTCTTCGTCAACCCCAAGAGTGGAGGGAAACAGGGGGAGAGGTAAAGGGGGGCTGGAGGGTCCTGGGGCTGCTCTGCACCCGGGGGGGGCCGGGATGGGGTGGGATGGGACAGGGATGGGGACAAGGGATGGGATGGGGACAAGGGATGGGATGGGATGGGATGGGGTGGTTTGTGGGAACCAGGATGATGGCCAGACCATATTTCATTATGGTGGGGAGGGGGTGGCCACCGGTCCCCCCAGGCCCCCCTGTCCTCCCCAAGCCCCCCAGCTCCCCGTGTCCCCCCAGGGTGCTCCGGAAGTTCCAGTACCTGCTCAACCCCCGGCAGGTTTACAACCTGCAGAAGGGAGGCCCCATGCCCGGGTGAGTGGGGATGGGGACGGGGGGGGCACTGGGGTGCCCGGGGGGGCCCAACCCAGCCCTGACCCCCCTCCCTCCCAGGCTGGATTTCTTCCGGGACGTGCCGGATTTTCGTGTCCTGGTGTGCGGGGGGGACGGCACCGTGGGCTGGATCCTGGATGCCATCGGTGGGTGCTGCCCCCCCCTCGCTGGGCGCTGCCCCCCCCGGCCCCCAGGCCCCTCCTCACCCCTCTTTCCTTGCAGACAAAGCCAACCTGCCCCGCCGGCCGCCCGTGGCCGTCCTGCCCCTGGGCACCGGGAACGACCTGGCCCGCTGCCTGCGCTGGGGGGGAGGTGAGAGGGGCAGGGCAGCCCGGGGACACCCCCGTGCCCCCAGCCCCTCTCCCCCCATCCCACACACCCCCCCGCCGCAGGGTACGCGGGGCAGGACCTGGGCAGGATCCTGTGGGAGCTGAAGAGCAGCACCGTGGTGCAGATGGACCGGTGGGGGCTGGAGGTGCTGCCCCAGGACCCGGCGGCCGAGGGGGACCCGGTGCCCCAGGGCATCATCAACAACTACTTCTCCGTCGGGGTGGTGCGTGGGGAGGGGGGTGGCCACCGGGGGGGGGCTGTGTGTCCCCCCCAGGCCCTCACTGTCCCCCCCGGGCCCCCCAGGACGCCTCCATCGCCCACCGGTTCCACGTCATGCGGGAAAAGCACCCGGAGAAGTTCAACAGCAGGTGGGGGGGGGACAGAGCCACTCCCCCCGTGTCCCTGTGGTGTCTCCATCCCTGTTCCCTTGGCATCCCCATCCCTGTGGTATCCTTATCCCCATCATGTCCCCGTGATGTCCCCCACGGTGTCCCTGTCCCCATCCCCCTGGTGTCCCCATCCCTGTCCCCATCCCCGTCCCCATCCCTGCCCTCCCAGGATGAAGAACAAGCTCTGGTACCTGGAATTCGCCACCTCAGAGACCCTTTTCTCCACCTGCAAGAGGCTCAAGGAGCACCTGAGTGTGGAGGTGGGAGGGGTCCCTGCCCCGGGGTGGGGGGGAGTTGGGGGGCTCTGCCCGGCCTGACCTGCCCCCCCCCAGGTCGGCGGGACCCCCCTGGAGCTGGGGGGGTCCCTGGAGGGGCTGGCAGTGCTCAACATCCCCAGCACCCACGGGGGGTCCAACCTGTGGGGCGAGACCCGGCGGGCGAGGGGGCCCAGGGCGGCACAGCCCCCCAACGTCACCGACAGCGAGACCCTCCGGAGCTGCGTGCAGGGTGGGTGGGGAGACCCCTGCCCAGAGCTGGGGGGGACACCACGGGGACAGGGGGATGGGGACACCACGGGGACAGGTGAGGGATGAGGACAGAGATAGGGATGGGGACAGGGACAGGGATGGGACACCACAGGGACCAGGACAGGGATGCCATGGGGATGGGGACGATATGGGGGTGAGGACAGAGACAGGGATGGGGACAGGGGATGGGACACTACAGGGATGGGGACAGGGATGTGATGGGGATGAGGATGGGATGCCATGGGGATGGGGATGATATGGGGATGGGACCCCACAGGGATGGGCACAGGGATGTCACGGGTATGAGGATGGGGACAGGGGGTGGGGACACCACAAGGACATCGTGGGGATGGGAATGAGGATGCCACGGGAATGGGGGCAAGGACATCATAGGGAAGGGGATGCCAAAGATCTGCCCCCATTGCCCTGCCACCCCGTGCCCCCCAGACCTGGGTGACGGGCGGCTGGAGGTGGTGGGGCTGGAGGGGGTTCTGGAGATGGGGCAGATCTACACCGGGCTGAAGAGCGCGGGGACTCGCCTGGCGACCTGCTCCGAGCTCACCCTGAGGTGAGGGGGGCCCGGGGGGCTCTGGGGGGTCTGGGGGGGCTCAGGCCCCGCAGTGACTGACCTGGGGGGGTTTGCAGGACACTGAAGGCCCTGCCTATGCAGGTCGATGGGGAGCCCTGGATGCAGCCGCCCTGCACGGTACATGAACACCCCCCCCCATCTTCAGTGAGCCCCCCAGGGACCCCCGAGCGTGGGGAGCCCCCCCAGCCCCCCACCCCAGCCTCTGTCTTGCAGATCAGGATCACCCACAAGAACCAGGTGCCCATGCTCATGGCTGCCACGTCCCGTTCCTGCGGCGTCTTCGGCACCAAGAGGGGCTCCCTCGAGGCCTGAGGGGGCCGGGGGGGGCTGGGGGAGCCCCCCCGAGCTGTGCCCGGGCAGGGAACACAGGCCAACCCTGCCTACCCCCCCTCCCCAGCAGGAGCAGGGGGGCCGTGCCCCTCCCCTGCACCCAGGGGTGCTCAGAGCCTGGGGGGGCAGGGGGGAGCAGGGGGGGCTGCACGAAGCCCCCCAGGGTGCAGCACAGTGGCCAGAGCCCCCCCCCGCCTGGCCCCCCCGCTATTTATTCCCCCCCCAGTTCCAAGTGCCTGTTGCAGGAATAAAGCTGGTGTTGTGATAAGCACTGGTGCTGGTTGTGCCCCCCGGGACCCCCCCAGACCCCCCAGACACACAACCAGGCGGAGGCACCGGCGCAGATGAGCCTTTAATCTTGGTGGCACCGAGGCCACGCGACCCCCCCACGGCCCGCGGCCCCCCCGGGTCTGGGGCTCGGGCCAGGCAGGGGCGGCGCGGGGCGGGGGGGGTCCCTAGACGGTGTTCCCGCGGAGGAGGGGGCTGCTCTCGCCGCTCGGAGCCCCCCCGAAGGCCCGGTGCAGCAGCAGGCGGAGGGCGGGGCCGGGGGGCAGCCACCCCCGGGGCCGGGGGGTCGGGGGGGCCATGGCCAGCAGGGGGGTGTACTTGACTCGTCTGGGGGGGCACGGAGGGGGTCAGTGTTGGGGGGGGCCGTGGAGGGGGGCCCAGGTTGTGCCGGGGTGCCCCCCCCTCCCAGTGTGTGTGTCCATCCCCAGTGTGCCCCCCACCCCACAGTGTGTGTGTGTGTGTCCCCCTCACCCCACAGGACCCCCCACCCCACTGTGTGTGTGTGTCCCCCGTGTCCCCCTCACCCCACAGGGCCCCCCACCCCACTGTGTGTGTCCACCCCACTCCCTGGTGCCCTCCACCCCATGGTGTGTGTGTGTCCCCAAGCGTTCCCCCCGCCCCACAGAGCCCCCCACCCCACATGGTGTCTCCCCCCAGTGTCCCCCCATCCCACAGAGCCCCCTGCCCCACGGTCTGTGTGTCCCCCGCCATGTGTCCCCCCGATGTCCCCCTGACCTGTAGGTGTAGGCGGCCGTGCCCAGGGCAGCAGCGACGAGCACCAGCCCCACAAAAATCGTGGGGCTTCCCGAGGCCGGGGCAGCGCCTGCGGGCAGGGACAGCTCAGCACCCGCGGCCCCCCGGGACCCCCCACCCCCAGGGCCCCCCGTCCCGCTCCCACCTCCGACGGCCACGCGGGTGCTGGCCACGGCCAGGCCGTTGCCGTTGGCCAGGGACACGTTGAGGCAGTAGAGGCCGGACTGGTTGAAGTCCTGGCGCAGCACGAGTTGGCAGCCGGGCGCGGGTGCCACGGCCGAGCACGTCTCCGTCTGCGCCGTCTGGCACTCGGGGTCGGCCACCACCGTGCACACCTCCTGGGGGAGGCTGCGGGGGGACGGGGGGGCTCAGCCGGTGTGGACCCCCCGCCCCAGCGCGGGGTCCCGCCCCCGTCCCCCTCCCCGTGCTCACCTCCCCTCGCAGGTCACCGTCAGCTCCACGCTGCTCCCGCTGCCCTCGGGCACCACCGGCACCACCTGCACGATGGCCACGCTCTCGATGCCCTCTGCAATCAAGGGGGCAGGGTGGGCTCAGCTGCCCCCGCCCGGAGCCCCCCCGAGCCCCCGGCCCGGCACTCACGGACAATGTCGAGCTGTGTGGAGAAGGTGCCGTAGCGGTACAGGATGCAGCCGGTGGAGTCTGCGGCCGGTGCCTGGCGCTTCACCAGCACCAGCGGCGCGGCGGTGGCTCCGGTGCTGGCTCTGGTGCTGGCTCCAGCCGTGGCAGCAGCAAGGGATACAGCCGTGGCTCCCACGGTTGCTCCCACTGTTGCTCCAGCTGTGGCATCAGCTGTGGCTCCAGCTGTGGCTCCAGCTGTTGCATCAACTGTGACTTCGGCTGTGGCATCAACTGTTTCTTCAACTGTGGCATCAACCGTGACTACAACTGTGGCTCCAGCTGTGGCATCAACTGTGACTCCAGCTGTGGCTCCTGCTGTGGCTCCTACTGTGGCTTCAGCTGCAGGTCCAGCTGTGGCACCAGCTGTGGCACCATCCGTGGCTCCGTCTGTCTCTGCATCTGCAGGAGAAGGGGCTGGGAAAGGCCGAGGGGACACCGAGCCCTGGGGAACCCCCCAGACACGTCCTGCCACCCCCTGCCCAGGGCAGCACCCACCTGCAGCCACCGTTCCCTCCGAGGGCGCGGGGGCCACCGTGACCAGTGTGTCCCCTGCCGGGGCCACCGAGGTGGGGAGCAGGGGAGCCCCGGACACGGCGGGAGAGCCGGTCCCGGTGCCGCTCACGGCGGTGCTGAGCGCCAGGAGGGCGGGCTCGGTGCCAGCGGGGTCCGAGGGCTCGGTGCCAGTGGGGTCCGAGGGCTCAGCCGCCGATCCCCCCGTGGGCTCCGCCGGCTCGATGGGGGCTGTGGGAGCTGCGGGCAGAGCAAGGGCTGGGGGTCAGTCCTGTTGGGGAACGCCCGTGGGACCCCCAGACCCGCCGTGCTCCCTTACCGGTGCTGGGCGCCCCGGTGGTGCCCTGCCCGCCCGGCGTGGTGCCCGCGGGCTGGGTGGGCGTGGGGCGCGCCGAGGGCGGGGGGCCCGTGGTGGGGTTCACGATGGGGGCGGCGGAGGTGCCGCAGGGGCTGAGGGGGATGGCGGCCTGCAGGGTCAGGCGGGCGTTGAAGGACCCGGCCTCCAGGTAGGTGTGGGTGACGGTGGGGCTGCGCGAGATGAGGGTCCCGCTCTGGTCCCCGAAGTCCCAGGAGTAGGCGACGTCGGCGTCGCGCAGGTACCGGCTGGGGTCGTGCAGCCGCACGGTGAAGGCCACGGCGCGGTTCCGCACGAAGCGCCCGTCGCCCGCCGCCACGTCCTGCACCTGCTTCACGTCCACCGCGAAGGGAACCTGGTCTGGGGGGGACACGGGGGGCTGTCGGTGGGGCCGTCACCATCACTGGTTCTTGTCCCACCGCCCTGGTACCCGTCACCCCGACACCCACCGCCCTGGCACCCACAACTCCACACCCGCAACCCAGCACCCACCAGTGATGCTGAACTGAGTGCTGGCACGGCCGATGGGGATGAACTTCTGACGGCCACGGTAATGGTAGACAACGACCTCCATGGTGTAGGAGCCGAGGGGGACCCCGGCCGTGCCCACCGTGAGCCGCGACGCCGCCCCATCCACCACCTGCCAGTAGCGCCCTGTGGGGTGGGGACGGGGGTCAGCACCGGCTCAGGGCTTCCCAGATCCTGGGGAGGGGGCTGGGGTCGGGGCCTCACCCCACGTCCACCAGACGTAGACGAATTTGCCCCGCTTGCCCCTGGGGAAGGGCTGCCCGTCGGGGAAGACGCCGTCCACATCCTCGTCCGGCTGCTCTGGAAAGACGGGATCGCCCCGGGCCACGCGGGTGCCTGCGGGGAGCAGAGGGTGAGGGGCGCAGGGTGGGGGTCCCGGGGCCAGGGGTGGGGGGTTTGGGGTGGCCGCTGACCGTTGACGGTGCAGTTCTGGCTCCAGACGACGCGGCCGTCGGGCAGCACCGCCTGGGTGCCGGGGAAGCGCAGGGCGATGGAGAACGTGGCGTCGGCGCCCGCCATGGTGGGAGCGTCGTTGCTGATGTCGAAGGTGACGTCGCCGCCTGCCCGGCACAGGGATGGGGGGCTCAGGGACACGCCGAGACCCCCGCGGCCCCCCGGCCCCCCCAGGGCACCCACCTCGCCAGCAGTCGCGCATCCCCTCCTGCCACGGCCGGTACAGCTCCGCGTCCCAGCTCCGGAACGCCGCCGGCCGCCCGCTCCAGGCCCGGCTCCGGTCACGGCTCCGGCCACCGGCTCCTGGGGACGAGGGCATTGCGGCACCCAGACCCCAGCCCAGCACCCCGGCCCACCGGGGAGGCCCCCGGGACGTGCTGCCCCCTCGGTGGGGTGTCCTCGGGGACCCCGGGCCATGTGACGGGGCTCGGGCCAAGCCCCACGCGGGGCAAAGCCCATCACATGCGCCCGGCGCCGCCTCCAAAGCCCTTTCATGTGACGCTCAGCTGAGCCGGCGCCGGCAGCCCCGGGCAGGGTGGGGTGGGCACCCCCCTCACAGCCCCCCACTCCCGGGGGGCTGCCAGGTCCCCCCTGCTCCCCACTTTCGGTCTGCCAGGTCTCCCCGTATGACCCCATTTGTAGGGGGCTTAAGGACCCCCCATGGCCCCACTGTCAGGGGTCTGCCAGGTCCCCCATGTCCCCCACTCTCAAGGGTCCAAAGAGTCCCCCCATGTCCCCCCACTCGCAGGGGCTGCTGGATTCCCCTCACAGACAAAGGGGGCCCCCATTTTTTGGGCAGCACGGCATTGTGTGTCCCCCATTTACGGAGGGATGGGGACCACCCTGTCCCACCCCGCTCCCGAAGGGCTGGAGGTCCCCCCTACATCTTGGAGAAGGACGAGGACCCCAAAACTAGCTCCCCACGGCCCCCAAGGGGAGATAATTGGGGTGTAATCAGGATTTGGCTCCGGGGGGTTCTGCTCCCTTCGGTGCCCCCTGTAGCCCTCAGAGTGCCGGGATGGTCCCGTGTCGGGCTCTGGGTGCTCCCCAGACCCCCCCAAACCCACACTTACGACGCTGAGCTGCAGCCAAGGCCAGGAGGGTCCCCAGGACCACGATCACCCGCAGCACCCACATGGTCCTTCCGTGTCGTCTCCCCCCACGCTCGGGCACCGCCGGGGTAGAGGCGAAGGGGTCGGGAACGGGGGGATTTGAAGGGGCTCTCATTTGCATAATCCCACCCCAAAAAAGGGGGGGTCCCAGCCCCTCCCCGTGTGCTGCGTGGGGACACGTGTGTCCATGTGTGTGCGGCCCCGGTCACACGCTCTGGCCCTTCTCCGGGGGGGAGGGAGCGTGGGGGGACACAGAGACCCCCCAGCCCGGGGAGGGGGTTTGGAGGTGCTGCCCCCCTGCTCTCAGCACCTGGTGGCCCCAGGGACGTGGATTTGGGGTCCACGGGGACCCTCCACCCACCCAACTTAGGGGGGCCCTGGTGTGCAGGGTGGGGGGCACACGTGGGGAGACCCCCGATCTGACACACACAGAGGGGTCCCCCATCCCACCGACATGGGAAGACCCCCACTCTGCACAGGCGGGGGGACCCCTAATCTGACACCCACGAGGGGACCCCCATCCCACTGACACGGAGGGACCCCGACCTTTTCTGCTGGGGGTGTTTCCAGCGCCCACCCGGGACTCGCACCCCAGGGGGGTCCCACTCGCGCCCGGAGGGGTCCGTGTGCTTGGTGTGACTGCTCGTGCGGGACCGTGCCCGCGGGGCCGCGTGTGCGGGACAGACCCCGGAGAGCCCCGTGACCCCCCGCCCGGTGCTGCTGCCCCGTGTCCCCCCACCCACACAAACTGCTGCCACCCCCGCCCGTGGGGGTGATTCTGAGCCTGGCACGGGTTTCCTCCGGTGATCGGCCCCGCCCGGAACCCAGGGGGTCTCCGGGACCCCGTTCGGTGTCGGGGGACCCAATCCCTGGTGGTGGTCGCGGGGAGCCCACTCGTGACCCTGCGGGCTCCCGGCCGGGGGTCCCGGCAGGAGCCTGCGCGGTCCCGATCCCGGTCTCGATCCCGGCCACTGTCACGGTCCCACTCCTGATCCCAATCCCGCTCCCGGACCGCCCCCCGCGCGCTCCCTCCGGGTCGGTATCGCTTTAAGGGATCTCCCGCGTCGGCGGTGACGTCACGCGGGCCCGACCAATGGGGCTGCGTGGGGGGCGTGGCCGGCGGAAGGCGGGAAGGGCGGGGGGCGGGGCCTCCCCGACAATTGTCGCGCGCGCGCGGGGGTGACACGGCGGCCGCGCTCGGGAACCCGCGACCCCCAGGGACCTCCCCGGGACCCCCCACCCCCGGCACCCCCCCGGGACGCCGCGACCCCCAGGACACCCCCGGCACTCCCCCGGGACATCCCCCCAGCGCCGGGACACCCCCACCCCCGGGACATCCTCCGGCACACCCCCCCTCCGGTGACACCCACCTGGGACCACCCCCATACCCCCTCCCCTCCACCCTCTTCCTGTTCCCCCCCCGGTGTTTTCCCGGTTCCTCCAGGACCGGGACACCCCCTCCCTCCCCTAGACCCTCCTTTACCCCCCCCGCGGGTCCCCCCCGGGCCGCCCCTCCCGCGACCCCCCCATGGAGAACTTCCAGAAAGTGGAGAAGATCGGGGAGGGCACCTACGGCGTCGTGTACAAGGCCCGGAACAAGGTGACGGGGGAGGTGGTGGCACTCAAGAAGATCCGCCTGGACACGTGAGTGGGGGGTCCCGGGGGGGTCTGGGGGGTTCGGGGGTCCCGGGGCTCACCCCCCCTTCCCACAGGGAGACCGAGGGCGTCCCCAGCACGGCCATCCGGGAGATCTCCCTGCTCAAGGAGCTCAACCACCCCAACATCGTCAAGTGAGTGGGGGGCTGGGGGGAGCCCTGTGACCGTGTCAAGACCCGTGGCTGTGAGGGGACCCCGGCTGTGGGGAGCCGTGGCCATGGGGACCCCCGTGGCCGTGGGGAGATACAGGGAACTGTGGCTGTGGGGTGGCCCCATGGGGAGCTGAGGCCGTGGGACCCCCGTGCCTCTGGCTGTGACAGCCCCGTGGCCATGCCAAGCCCCCAGGGCTGTGGGGGGGCCCTGTGGCCCAGGCTCTGCCCACCCCTCCCTCAGGCTCCTGGACGTGATCCACACGGAGAACAAGCTCTACCTGGTCTTCGAGTTCCTGCACCAGGACCTGAAGAAGTTCATGGACTCCTCGTCCCTCAGCGGCATCGCGCTGCCCCTCATCAAGGTGGGAGGGGGGCCACGCTGTGGGGCCCTAAACCCCCCCAGGGTGACTCTGGGGTCCCTTGGTGTCCCCCAGGATGTGCCCAGGGGGTCCCTAAACCCCCCCCGGGTGACACTGGAGTGCCCCATGGCACGTCCTGGGACATCCCATCGTCACCCTGGGGGATGTGGGGACCCCTGGGCACACCCCAGCTCACCCCGAGTGGGGGTCCCGGGGGGCTGAGCAGCCTGGGGGAGGGGTCCCGGCCACGCTGACCCCCCCCCCGGCCCCGCAGAGTTACCTGTTCCAGCTGCTGCAGGGCCTGGCGTTCTGCCACGCTCACCGGGTGCTGCACCGGGACCTCAAACCGCAGAACCTGCTCATCAACGCCGACGGCGCCATCAAACTGGCCGACTTCGGGCTGGCCCGCGCCTTCGGGGTGCCCGTGCGCACCTACACCCACGAGGTGGGCGTCAGGGGGGGTCTGGGGGGTGCTGGGGGGGGTCAGGGGTGCTCACGGCGTCCCCCGGGTGTGGCAGGTGGTGACCCTGTGGTACCGAGCCCCCGAGATCCTGCTGGGCTGCAAGTACTACTCGACGGCCGTGGACATCTGGAGCCTGGGCTGCATCTTCGCTGAGATGGTGGGTGACACGGGGGTCCCCAGAGCCCCCCAGGCTGATGCTGGGCCCCCCCAGCGTGCTCAGAGCCCCCAGGATGACGGTGGGGTCCCTGGGAGTGTGCCCTGGGGGTCCCCCATACCCCCTCCCCCAGGGTGGTGCTGAGATCCCCTGGATGTGCTCAGGCCACCCAGAGTGACTGGGGTCCCCCAGGGTGCTCAGACCACCCAAAGTGACTCTGGGGTCCCCCAGGGTGCTCAGACCACCCAAAGTGACTCTGGGGTCCCCAGGGTGCTCAGACCACCCAGAGTGACTCTGGGGTTCCCCAGGGTGCTCAGACCACCCAGAGTGACTCTGGGGTTCCCCAGGGTGTGTGCTGGGGGTCCCCAGACCCCCCTGGTGTGACA
>NW_016690532.1:95469-98587 GCF_001604755.1 Lepidothrix coronata | reverse complement strand
GGGTGCAGCCCTGACGTCAGCGGGGTGTGGGGTGACAAAGGGGCTTTGTGAGGGTCCGGGGGGGACATCATGTGAGGCCCCCCCGTGCCCACGTCACACGGGCGACCGCAGCCCCCGGAAATCCGGGACCGGGGGGTCACGAGGGGCTGGTGTGAGAGCTCACGGGGTGGGGGGCCGCGTGTGACCCCCATCCGAGGGGGAGAGACCTCCCCTGGTGCTGCACTGGGGGACAGCGAGGAGGAGGAGAGGGATGAAGGTGCTCAGCCCCCCCAGTGCTGGTCCCAGGGACCCCCAGGAGGGGCCGTGGCCATGCTGGGGGTGGAGCAGGGCCCGATGTGAGACCCCCTGTCCCTCTGGGGGTCCAGCTCTGCACAGGGGGGACGCCTGGGGGGGCTCAGAAGTGGGGGGGGTGGGAGAATGGGCATCCCTGGGATGAGACCAAGGGTTTGGTGCCCAGAGGGTCCCCAGACCCCGCCAGCGTGACTCTGGAGTCCCTTGGGTGTGTCCTGAGCGTCCCCAGACCCTCCTCGGGTGGCTCTGGGGTCCCCCAGGGTGCTCAGGCCCCCCTGAGGTGACTCTGGGGTCCCCCCCCACCCCCTGCCCAGATCACCCGCCGTGCCCTGTTCCCGGGGGACTCGGAGATCGACCAACTCTTCCGGATTTTCCGCACCCTGGGGACCCCCGACGAGGCCGCCTGGCCGGGGGTCTCGGCCATGCCCGACTACAAGCCCAGCTTCCCGAAATGGGCCCGCCAGGACTTCGGCAAAGTGGTGCCTCCGCTGGACGAGGAGGGGCGGAAGCTGCTGGCGGTGAGTGAGGGGCTCGGGGCGGTGTGGGGGGCGTGTGGGACCCCCCAACCGCCCCCTCACCCCCTTTCCTCCCCCAGCAAATGCTGCACTACGACCCCAACAAGAGGATCTCCGCCAAGGCGGCGCTGGGACACCCCTTTTTCCAGGATGTCACCCGAGCTGTCCCCCACCTGCGCCTCTGAGAACCCCCCCACCCCAGGGGTCCCCCCAGAGCAGAGCCAGACCCCCCCCACCGGGACAGGGGGGGGTCCCAAGGCCTGTCCTGCTCTGCCCCCACAGCACCCACGGGGCCCCCCCCAACCTGGACTCTTGGCACTTAATGGCCCCTCTGGGGGGGTCTCTGGGACCAGCACGGGGGGGTGCTGAGCACCTTTGTGTCCCCCCCCCATCCTCCTCCCCCTCCTCGCTGTCCCCAAGCTCGGTGCTATGGGGGGGTCCTGTCCCTCCCTCCTCTCAGCCCCGCGGGGGTGGGACATTGGTTTCACCCCGGGGGACTCCCACTGATGGGGACTCCCCCTTGTCCCCCCCTGGGCCCCCGCCCCCCCCTTGGGGGCCCTGCTGCCCCTCCCCTCCCCCCTCGTGGGTTTTTCTTGTAACTTCTGCAAATTTTCGTAGCAAATGTCGAACTTGGCGTGTGGTGCCTGCAAGGGGGGGCGGGGGGGATTCCGGGGGGGGACCGTGTCACCATCGCCCCCTGATCCGTCACATCACTCCCCCATTGCCCCCTCTGCCCGTGGGGCCCCCCAAATGGCACCCAGACCTTCCCCCCGTTCCCCCGTCTGTGTCCCCCCGTCCCCACCATGTGCCCCTGTAGGGCCCCCCCGTAGGGCCCCCCCGTGTCCCCTTTGCCCCCCGAACCCCCCCGTGTCCCCCCAGCCCCGGGGGCACCCTAGGCCACGCCCCCGTGCGCCCTGGAGCGTCGCGATTGGCCAGCCGTGGGCCCGCCCCCCAGCCATGGGCGGGGCGCTCATGGGTCGCGGCTTCCGGCGGCCCCTCCTGTCAGTCACGGGAACCACCTCCTGTGATTGGGCGAGGCTGCAGCTTCCCGCGTTCTCATTGGCTGCTGGCCCTCCCGAGGTCCGCCCCCTTAGGTCACCTTATTTGTTGCCGGCTCCGCGCCCTCTGCGCGGCTCCATTGGTCCCATGCCGCGTCACTCAGCCTAAGCCCCGCCTCCTCATGACGCTCCCTCCCTTCTTATTGGCCGTTTCCCTGCCCATTTCCCCGCTCGCCGCCGCCCATTTGCTAAGCCGCGCGGGGGCGGGGCGCCATGCCCTGGCCCGTCCTCCCATTGGCGCGGCGCGGAGGCGGGTGCGGCGCTGATTGGCTGTGGCGCCGCTCGGTCCCGCCCGCGGCAGCAGGGTTTGGTTGAGCGCTGTTTGTGCGCTCGGGGCCGCGCCGGGAGCGACCGGAGGTACCGGGGGGGCACCGGGGGGGCGGCACCGCCGGGGCGGCGCCGGGAGCGGGGGGGGCACGGGGGGGCGGGAGCGCGGGCACGGGCGGGCCCCGGGGAGCTGGGGGAGGTTGGGGGGGCGCCACCCCCCGGGCGGGGTTTGGGGAAGAACTGGGGGGGCCGGGACCCCCCTCCCGGAGGTGTCGCGGTGTCGGGGCCGGGTCCTCCCCGTGGGGAGCGGGCGGTGCCCCGTTCTGGGGGTTTTACCCCCCTCCCCGCTATGGGGGTGTTTCCCCCTCCCCAGTATGGGGGTCGTTACCCCCCCTCCCGTTATGGGGGTCTCTACCCCGTTATGGGGGTGTTTAGCCCGTTATTGGGTCACTTCTCCCCACACTTGGCCGGTTCTGGGCCTCCTTTCCCCGGCCCAGGCAGAGGCACCGGGAGCCCCCCGGCCCCTCCCCGGGAGGGGGGTCTGGGTTGGGCTGTGGGACCCCCCCGGGTTTGGGGCCGGTCCCAGTCCTGGTAGGAATTCCCGGTGTGGGATTGGCTGCTCCAGGAGTTTGGGGGTGAATCACGGACAGGGAGACACCCCCATTCCCCCCCGGCTCCTGCCCCGTCCCTGCGCTGGGGGGGCTCCTCTGGGGGGGCTGGGGGAGGCCCCGACTCCTTCCCTGCCAGGTGCTTATCCCTCCTCCCAGTCCCTGCCCTGGAGCTGGGGATCTGAACTGGGGCTCCCCCCGAGCTGGGGCTCCCCCAGAATTTGGGAACCCTCAGAGCTGAGGCTCCCCCCAAGTCGGGGTTCTTCCAGAATGGGGGTCCCCGGGTGCCTTCACCCTGAGCTGGGGCTCCCTGGGCCTCTCCTGCTCCACTGAGGCTCCACTGAGCCACGGGGTGCTCCCTGTGCCCGGGTGCTCCCTG
>NW_016690532.1:93824-95265 GCF_001604755.1 Lepidothrix coronata | reverse complement strand
CCAAGTCGGGGTTCTTCCAGAATGGGGGTCCCCGGGTGCCTTCACCCTGAGCTGGGGCTCCCTGGGCATCTCCTGCTCCACTGAGGCTCCACTGAGCCACGGGGTGCTCCCTGTGCCCGGGTGCTCCCTGTCCCCCAGGGTGCTCCCTGTCCCTGGAGTGTGGGTCTCCAGCAGCACAAACCCCCCAGAGCCATCAGGACACGGAGGTGCCCGGCCCTTCCTGGAGCAGCACATCCATGGATTCTGTCCCAAGGGAATCTCCTGTTCCCCACCAGGGATCCCCTGGGATCTCTCTGGGAGGATGAGGATCCTCTCCAGGGGGCCCTGGGCATGTTGTTGGATTGGGGAGGGACAGTGGGGCCGGGTGGTCACTGTGCCCGAGGGGTTGGGGGACAGCCAGGGCTTGGCCAGATCCCTGAAGCTGGGGCAAGATCACTGGGGAGGGGTCCCAGCGTTTCAATAATGAGGGGTCCTAGTGTTTGATTAGGGAGGAACTCCAGGGTTCCATTGAGGAAGGATCCTGGTGTTCTGTTAAGGAAAGATCCCAGTGTTCCACTGAGGAGGGGTCCCGGTGCCTTGTTGGGGAAGGATCCCACTTTTTCATTAGAGACGGATCCCAGTGTTTGTTTAGGGAGTGATCCCAGTATTCCATTGGGAAGCGATCCCAGTGTTCCATTAGGGAGGGATCCCAGGGTTTCCTTAGGGACAGCCCTCCCCCGGGGTGCCCGTCAGTCCCTCACAGCCGAGTCCCGGCTCTGCTGTCCCGGCCCTCTGGCCAAGGCCGGGCTCCCCCCGGGCCCCCTGGCACTGCTGGGGCTGCTCCTGGTGGTCCCTGTGGCCACCCCAGCACCGCTGGGGCCGGTCCTGGTGGTCCCAGCCCCACGTGGCTCCGTCAGGGCGCGGTTGGGCCACAGGAACAGCCCGGGTGGCAACAGGAAAAGCCGTTACTGGCCGGGCTGTCGCAATCCCAGTGACGGGCTGTCCCGGCTCCGTCCCGGCTCCATCCCAGCTCCGTCCCAGCTCAGTCCCCTTTGGGAAGGGCTGTACCAGGCAGTATTTTGGGGGAGCTGGAGCGAGGCCCCTCGGGATCCCTGTGGCTCGACACAGTCCCGGTTGATCCATTGTCAGGGCAAAGATCCCAGTGTCCCATTGAGGAGAGATGCCAGTGTTCCACTGAGGAAAGATCCCAATGCTTTGATGAGGAATGATCCTGGTGTTTCGTCAAGGATGGATCCGAGCGTTCCATCAAGGTGTGATCACGGCATTCCATTAGAGAGGGATCCCAGTGTTCCATTCAGGAGGCATCCAGTGCTCCAGCAGCCAGGGAGAGCAGGGTTGGTATCCCCACGTGCTGCCTCGCTCCGTGGATCCGCCCATCCAGCAGCTGACGGCACAGGAACACCCGAAATGGCAGCAGAATCCCTGGGATTGGGGTGTGGGC
>NW_016690532.1:59622-92783 GCF_001604755.1 Lepidothrix coronata | reverse complement strand
CTCCATCCCAGGGGATGTGCAGGGGTTGTGCTCCATCCCAGGGGATGTGCTCTGCACCCCGACCTGGGCAGCACCATCAGCCCCTGCTGCTCCAGTCGGGAGTGGAAAACAAAGCAAAACCGGGGAGAAATAAACAAAAAAAAACCCAAACCAGGGCGGGGGGACGTTTGGGAAGAGCCGAGGAGTTTTCCAAAGCCTCTTCCCGGCCAGCAGCCAGAGCCAGTGTGGCATCTCCTGGGTCTGGAGCCGCTGTCCTGCCGCCCCTTCCCGGCTCCGGCGTGTCCCGGCTGGGGCTGCTCGGGGAGCGGGAGGAGTGCTGACTCACTCCCAGCCTCCTCGGCTGCCGGATCCCGGCGGCCTGGCTCCCAGATTAGCTCCTTCCCACCCAGCTGCTCCAGGAAATCCCTCGGGAACTGGAGCTCGGGGAGCGCAGCCGCGGCCGTGGTCGGCGAGTCCCTGCCACGTGCCGGGGGGAGCCCCCGGGGAGGGGGGGAGACCCCCGGGGACAGATCCCGTGGGGATGATCCTGCCCTGGGGGAACGTTGTGCTGAGGGATCTCCCCTTCTCCCCCCAGGAGAGCCGAGGGATCGGTGCCTTCCAAGCTCTCCAGTGGGTCCGGCAGCACCGGGGCCATGACGAGCCGTGGGGCCGCCAGGCCCAACGGGCAGTCCCAGGCCAGTAAGATCTGCCAGTTTAAACTGGTGCTGCTGGGAGAGTCGGCCGTGGGCAAGTCCAGCCTCGTGCTGCGCTTCGTGAAGGGGCAGTTCCACGAGTACCAGGAGAGCACCATCGGGGGTGAGTCCCGTTGAACACGAGCCCAGGCTGCGAATCCCTCCCGGGACACGAGTGGGGGCGCAGGGAGGGCTCCCCGGAAGGACTTGGGATGCGGGGAAGGACCTGGGGTGCAGGGGTGGCTCCCCCCGGCCGTCACTGACCCCCCCCTCCCGGCAGCGGCGTTCCTGACCCAGTCCGTGTGCCTGGACGACACGACGGTGAAGTTCGAGATCTGGGACACGGCGGGGCAGGAGCGGTACCACAGCCTGGCCCCCATGTACTACCGGGGCGCCCAGGCCGCCATCGTGGTCTACGACATCACCAACCAGGTGGGGCAGGGGCTCGGGGGGGTCCTGTGTCCCCACAGGGGTGGGAATCGTCCCTGAATTCCCACCTCTGCTGCAGGAAACGTTCGCGCGGGCGAAGACATGGGTGAAGGAGCTGCAGAGACAAGCCAGCCCCAGCATCGTCATCGCCCTGGCCGGCAACAAGGCTGACCTGGCCAGCAAACGCATGGTGGAGTATGAGGTGAGGGGCCTCCTGGGGGTCCCGGGGCCGGGGGCGCTCCCGGGGCCGGGAGGTGCCGGAGCTGACGGGTCCCGTCCGTGCAGGAGGCGCAGGCGTACGCGGACGACAACAGCCTGTTGTTCATGGAGACGTCGGCCAAGACAGCCATGAATGTGAACGACCTCTTCTTGGCCATCGGTGAGGCTCCCCGGGGGCACGGGGGGGGCTGGTTGTCCCACCCCCAACGGGCTTCTTGGGAGGCTGAGCAGGGCAGGGGGGGTTGTGCCAGGGCTGGGAGGGAGCAGCGCAAAGGGAAGCGGCTCCTTCTCACTGGGAAGGGCCCAACTGGAGAAAAGGAGGCTCAGGGGGGACCTTCTTGCTCTCCACAACTCCCTGACAGGAGGGGGGAGCCAGGGGGGGGTCGGGCTCTGCTCCCAGGGAACAAGGGACAGGAGGAGAGGGAACAGCCTCAAGCAGTGCCAGGGGAGGGTCAGGCTGGACATCAGGAGGAATTTCTCCATGGAAAGGGTGCTCAGGCGTTGGCAGGGGCTGCCCAGGGAGGTTTGGAGTCCCCACCCCTGGAGGTGTCCAAGGAAGGACTGGACATGGCACTCAGAGCTCTGGGCTGGGGGACAAGGTGGGCATCGGGCACAGGGGGGATCCATGGGCTGGGAGGGCTTTTCCCAACCTCAAGGATTCTGGGATTCTGTGCTGAGGTGACTCAGCCGGGTCGCCCCTCCCAGTCCCACCTCCCAGTCCCACCTCCCGTGTCCCCCCTCCAGCCAAGAAGCTGCCAAAGAACGAGCCCCAGAGCACGAGCGGCGCCGGGGGCCGGAGCCGGGGCGTGGACCTGCACGAGCAGAGCCAGCAGAACAGGAGCCAGTGCTGTAGCAACTGAGCCAAGATCCCACCTCCATCCCCGTCCACGCCGCACCTCCACCCCGGCACCGAGACCCCTGAACCAGGACCCTCCCAGAGCTCCTCTAACTGCACTTTTTAATGCTTCGAAGCCACCACTCGGCACCCGATCCCACCTGGCACCCGATCCCACCTGGCACCCGATCCCACCTGGCACCCGATCCCACCGGCTCCCGATCCCACCGGCTCCCGATCCCACCACCCCACCCACCACCCCGGAGGCAGCGGAGCCAGATCAGCTGGGACTTAACTTCTGAGAAACAACGAACTCTTCTTCACTTTGTATTATAGGTGCAAATAGCGCCCTAACGCTCGGATTCCTCCCTCCATCTCCCCCTCTCCCCCTCCCTCTCTGCTTTGGGAAATCTGGGTTCCCCAAACTGCCCCCTCCTGCCCCCACCCCGGTGTGGGGGGTCCCCGGGGGGCGGCAGCACCGACCTCGCCGCTTCTCGTCGCGCCGAACCGGCCGGAACCAGAGCCCTGCGGAGCCGACGGGGCTTTTCCACGGGGTCTGTCACGGATTTCTCCGGAATTTTTATTATTTTCTCCCCCCTCCTCTTTCCCGTTGGGCTGTCGGGGAGAGGGAAGCTGCAGTGTCCTTCATTTCTTCCGAGGTGGCCTTTTTGATGGAAGATTGGAAGTGCCTGGGGACTTTTTTTGGGAGGGGGGCAGTGGGTTCCTGCCGGACCCCGAGCGCTGCAGGCGACCCCTCCCCAGTGCCCGCCCTCGCTCCACTGTGTTATGGCTCTGTGGACATGTCCCCACAGTCACCCCGGCTGTGGCCACCCACAGTGGTGTCCCCATGGTCACCCCGGCTGTGGCCACCCCAGAGTGGTGTCCCCACAGTCAACCCGGCTGTGGCCACCCCGTAGTGGTGTCCCTACAGTCACCCCGGCTGTGGCCACCCCACAGTGGTGTCCCTACAGTCACCCCGGCTGTGGCCACCCCACAGTGGTGTCCCCACGGTCACCCCGGCTGTGGCCACCCCACAGTGGTGTCCCCATGGTCACCCTGGCTGTGGCCACCATGTCCCCCTGGTGATCCCGGCTGTGGTGGCCCCCCAGGTGCCCGCAGTGATCCCACCCCACGGGTGACATCCCCCCAGTGATGCTGGTGGCCACCCCACAGGTGACGCGATCCCAGCTGTGGCTGCCCCACGGGCGATGTCCCCCTGCTCATCCTGACCTCGGTGATCTTGGCCACGGCCACCCCACAGGCTGTCCCCTGCTCCTGGTGATCCCAACCCACATCCACGTCCCCCTGGTGCTCCCTCTGATCTCCACGGTTTGTCCTGGTCCTGGTTTGCACTTTAGTGGTGAAATGTCCTGTTGAGACTCACCTCGGTTCTGTTCGTGTGTCCGGGGGGTGCCGGGGGGGCAGCGGTGCCACCACCCTCCCCTTGTCCCTCTGCTTTTCCCTACGGAACTTCTGGAGCTGGAGGGACCCTCAGTGGTGGGGTGGGACAGGCGAGGTCCCCCGTCCCAGGTGCTGCCGCACAAGGGGACACCCCAAAATGTGGACACCCCAAATCAGGGACACCCCGAACTGGCAGCACCCACCTGGGCCTGGCTCCCTGCTGGCAGCGTGGGGGGCTCTGGGACCCCTTGGGCCCGGGGGAACTGGGGGGGCCGTGGGGCAGAGGGACCAGTCTCATATGAAGCCCCCCAGCGTGGGGGCAGAGCCCACAGGATTTCAGCCCCTCCCGCTGCCGGGGCAGCCCCCCAGGGACCCTCTGGCCGCCGTTCTGGTGCTCCCAGTGCTTCATGTCACGGCCTGGGAGCCCCCCGAGTGGGTGACACGTATTTAACAAGGGCTGGGGACCCCAGACCCCCTCCCCATCTTCTAGCCCAAACCCTGGACCAAATGAGGGACACTGCAGCTTCTCTCACTCTTTTTTTTTTTTCTCTTTTTTTCTGCTTTTTCTCTTATTATTGTTATTATTTTTGCTTTGGGAAAGCTCCTCCATCGCAGTGAAATAACAATCGTGGTAACAGAACTCGGCCGCTAATTTACCGATGTATTTAATGTAAGTAAAACCAAACCGAACAACAAAAACAGAAGGAAAACAGCAAAAAAAAGAACTTTGTGTGCTCAGGGCGGGGTTTTGGGGCGGGGGGGGGTGACTTGGACCACGCAGCCACCCGCTGTTGGCACGGGGCAGGAGCCGGAGCCATCCGGTGCCAGCAGCCGGTGTGAGATCGCGGCTCTGCCCTGATAAGACTTATCGGAGCTCCCAGCTGGGTGGCGGCCGCCGGGGCTTTGACCTTGTCGGGACAACCGGTACCGGCACCGGGGCAGCGCTGCCCGCGGAGACCCGAACGCGGGGCCGCTTTAAGCCCCCCAAGGGCTGGGGCCGCTGTTGCCCCTTTAAGCCCGGGCTGGTGGGGCCCACTCTCCGGTGAGGCCACGCCCACGCGGCCCCGCTAAGGTAAACAGAGAGGGCGTGGCCAGGGGGCTCACCCCCCTTGAGACCCCGCCCCTCGCCCCCCTCTTAAAGCGGCAGCGCCGCTGGGACGTCGCGGGAGCGGAACCGTTACGCAGGTGGGCGACGGGGGCAACCGGGACACGGCCGGGACCGGGCTGGGGCTGGGGAGAGGGGAGAACCGGGACCGGGATGGGGCTGGGGAGGGGGGAGCACCGGGACTGCGCTGGTGGAGGGAGCACCGGGACTGGGATGGACCGGGCGGTGGGAAAACTGGGAGTGGGACCGGGCTGGGGTTGGCGGGGGGGGAGAGGAGGGTTTGTCACACGCGGATGTCCCACATTCCTGCTTCCCCCGGGAGCGTCACCGGAGCCGCTTCCCGGTAACGGCGTCCGGTGACCGTTCCAGCCGCTCTCTGTCTCTCTCCCGTTCAGGAGCCGCCGCGATGCTGCTGCTCCGGGCCGTCGTGGGGCGCAGGTAAGAGCCGCCCGCCCCGTCAGGGCTCCCCGGTGCCCGCCGGGGCCCGGTGTGAGCCCCCGCTGTCCCCGCAGGCTCCCGCCGCTGACGCAGCTCCGCCGCGGCTCCTCCCGGTTCGCCGCCGGTGCCGCGGCCGGGGGGGGACGCCGGGGGGCGGCCCCGGTGCTGGCGGCGCTGCTGGGGCTCGGGGCCGTCCTCGCCTACGGAGAACGGCGGCGAAGGGTGAGCGGCACCGGGCGGGCTGAGTGCCGGGATGGCGGGAGAAGTACCGGGGGGGCGGCACCGGGGGGGTCCTGCGGGGAGGGGTGACACCCCTGGGTCCTTCCCTGGGACGGGGGCAGCGGGGTGGGGGGATCCCGGGGAAGGGGCAGCACCAGGACGGGGGGTCCTGGGGATACAGCACCGCGGGGGGGGGGATCCTGAAAAAAGAGGTGGCCCCCGGGGGGGGGAGAAGGGCACTGGATCCTGGAAAGGGGTGACACCGGGACACGAGGTCCCGGGGATGGAGAACCGGGGGGATGGATCGCAGGGGAAGGGGGTGGTGCCGGGGAGTGGATCGCGGGGGAAAGGAGTGGCAGCGGGGTGAGGGGTGGATCCCGGGGTGGGGGGAACGGCACCGAGCCAGCGGGGTCTGAGGGATACAGTACCGGGGGGTGGGGGGGAGGATCCGGATCCTCTGGGACCCCCTCGGTTCTTCTCTGGAACGGAGACAGCGAGTTTAGCTGCGGAGGGGGCAGGGGGTGCCCCTTCCCCTCCCAACTGTGGGTCACCTCAGCAAGGGCCTGATTTTGGGGGGACACCCCAAAGTCCTGGGCGGGGGGGGAGCCCCGGGGAAGGGTCCTCGGGCGCAGCGTCCCCCCCTGACGGGGCCGGGGTCCCGCAGAGCGCCCAGGCAGCCAAGGCCACCCCGGCCCCCCGGTACCCCGTGTACACACGGGAGGAGGTGCGGCGGCACCGCAGCCCTGGGGACCGGGTGTGGGTGACCCACGGCACCGAGGTCTTCGATGTCACCGACTTTGTGGAGCTGCACCCGGGGGGCGCCGACAAGGTGCTGCTGGCGGCCGGGGGGGCCCTGGAGCCCTTCTGGGCCCTCTACGCCGTGCACAGCCAGCCCCACGTGCTGGAGCTGCTGCGGGAGTACAAGGTGGGCGAGCTGAGCCCCGAGGAGGCCCCACCGAGCCCCGACGCCGCCCAGGACCCCTTCGCCGGGGACCCCCCCCGGCACCCGGGGCTGCGCGTCAACAGCCTGAAGCCGTTCAACGCGGAGCCGCCGGCGGAGCTCTTGACCGAGAGCTTCCTGACGCCCAACGAGCTCTTCTTCACCCGCAACCACCTGCCCGTGCCCGCCGTGGACCCCGGCTCGTACCGGCTGCGGGTGGAGGGCCCGGGGGGCCGCGCGCTGTCGCTGTCGCTGCCGGAGCTGCGGAGCCGCTTCCCGAAGCACGAGGTGACGGCGACGCTCCAGTGCGCCGGGAACCGCCGCGCCGAGATGAGCCGCGTGCGCCCCGTCAAGGGGCTGCCCTGGGACATCGGGGCCATCAGCACCGCGCGCTGGGGCGGCGCCCGCCTGCGGGACGTGCTGCTCCACGCCGGCTTCGGCGAGCGCCGCGACGGCGAGTGGCACGTCTGCTTCGAGGGGCTCGACGAGGACGTGGGGGGGGCTCCCTACGGAGCCTCCATCCCCTACGGCCGCGCCGTCAGCCCCGACGCCGACGTGCTCCTGGCCTACGAGATGAACGGCGAGGAGCTGCCGCGCGACCACGGCTTCCCCGTGCGCGTGGTGGTGCCCGGCGTGGTGGGCGCCCGCAGCGTCAAGTGGTTGCGGCGCGTGGCCGTGAGCCCGGCCGAGAGCCCCAGCCACTGGCAGCAGAACGACTACAAGGGCTTCTGCCCGTCGGTGGACTGGGACACGGTGGATTACCGGACGGCGCCGGCCATCCAGGAGCTGCCGGTGCAGTCGGCCATCACGCAGCCGCGGCCGGGCGCGGCGGTGCCGCCGGGCGAGCTGGCGGTCAAGGGCTACGCGTGGAGCGGCGGCGGGCGCCGGGTGGTGCGGGTGGACGTGTCGCTGGACGGCGGGCGCACGTGGCGGGCGGCCGAGCTGGCGGGGGAGCGGCCGGCGCCGGGCCGGGCCTGGGCCTGGGTGCTGTGGGAGCTGCGGGCGCCCGTGGCGGCGGGCGCGGAGCTGGAGATCGTGTGCAAGGCCGTGGACGCCAGTTACAACGTGCAGCCCGACACCGTGGGGCCCATCTGGAACCTGCGCGGGGTCCTGAGCAACGCCTGGCACCGCGTCCGCGTCACCGTCACCCGCTGAGCCCCCGGACGGCCCCGGCGCGTGGGACGCGGGGCTGCGGCTCGAAGGTCGCCGGGTTTTATGGCCCCCGGCACGTGAAAGCGGCTCCATAAAGATTTGGGAAGTTTTATGGACTTGGCTGTTTCCTGGGGCAGCGAGGGCACGGCGGGACGGGGAGGGGAGGGGTGGGTGGGTCTGGGGACCTCACAGAGCCCCCCTGGACCCCTCGGAGCGGCTGCCAAGGGTCACCCTGTGCACAGGTGACCTTGAGACCCCCTGAATGGGTGGGAGCCCTTGATCCTGTGGGACCCTCTGACGCTGTGGGACCCCCGACCTTAAATAACCCCCTGACCCAAGGGACCCCTTGCTTCTATGGGGCACTGTGGCCTTATAGGACCCTGTGACCCTCTGGAACCCCCTGACTGTATGGGATCCCCTGATCCTATAGAGCCCTGTGACCCTGTATAACCTCTGACCTTAAATAACCCCTTGATCCTATGGGACCCCTTGATCCTACAGGACACTGTGACCTCGTGGTACCCCCTGACCCTAAATAGGCTCCTGCCCCAATGGGACTCTGTGACCTTATAAGACCCCATGAACACTATGGGACCCCCTGACCCTCTTAGGGCCCTGTGGCCCTGTGTAACCCCCTGATCCTAAATAACCTGCGACCCCATGGGACCCTCAACCCTAAATAACCCTTGACCCCATGGGACCCCAAACCCCAAATAACCCCCAACACTAAATAAGCCCTGACCCCAAGGGCCCCCCCGGCCCTTCCTGCCCTGGGGACCCCCCGATACCTCCCAGCCCGTCCCTGCCCTGTCGGCCATCCGTGCTCGGTATTGATCACCAGCTATTGGCTACTGGTTCTCAGTAAATGAGCACCGATATCGACCCTTGGTTACCGATCACCGCCTATCAATTCCTGGTTATTGATCACCGGCTATCAGCCCTCGCTTATGCATCACCGGCCGTCGATCCTTGGTTACCGATCACCGGCTATGGGCCCCCACTGATCGATGCCGGGCCATCGATCCTCGCTCATCCCTCCCCTCCCTCCCAATCCCCCGCCGCGCCTTCCCCATCGACGCTCTCGGCGCTCGGCTGAGCCCCCGCGCCTGCCCCCCCGCGGCCCCGCTCGATGCGCTCGGCGCTCGGCGGCGCGGGCTGGCGGGGCCGGAAGTGGCTCGGGGGGGGGCCCGGGGCCTCCTCAGGTGGAGCCGCCGCCGCCGCCGCTCCCGGACCCCCCTGAGCCCCCCAGGGCCGGGCCGGGCCGGGGGGGCCTCCCGAGCCCGCCCCCACCCCGCCGGTGAGAACGGGACGGGACGGGGGGCGGGGGGGGCTGGTTTGGGGGGCGGGGGGCTCTTGGCGGGCGGTGGGTCGGGGGCGCGGTGTCTGTCCGTCCGCAGGGGTGTGTTGGGGGGGGCTGGTTTGGGGAGGGGTCCGTGTCCCCCCCCGGCGGGTGTCAGGAGTTTCTTTGGGGGAGCTGTTTTTGGGGTCCGTGTCCCCCCGGGGGGTGTCAGGGGTCGGTTTGGGGGGGCTGGTTGGGGGGGTCGGGTGCTGAGCGGGGTCTGTGCCGGGGGGGTCGGGAAGGGAGGGGAACCGGGAGGATTTGGGGGCTGTGACACCGCGAGGGGGGGGCGGCTGCGCCCCGAAATCCCCCCTGAGCCCCCCCGTTTTGAGGGGGGTGTGTCCCCCCCTCAAACACCCCCATTTGTGGGGGGGACCCCCAGGTGGGACCCACCCCCGAGCGATCCATGGAGAGGTATTTGTGGGAATAACGGGGCTCCCCCGGGGACGTCCCAACGTGCCCGGGGGGGTCCCGCCCTGCCCTGGGGGGGTCCCGCCCTGCCCGGGGGAACAGCGGAGCCCCCACCGCAATTCCTGGGCTTTTCCTGCTCCGTCCCCGGGATCGTTCCCCCCCGTTTCCCTCCCTTCCTCCTGCCCCCATTTTTTGGGAGATGGGATTTTGGGCGGGGGGGGGCTCATAGGAGGGTCTGGGGGTTTGGGGGAGCCCCTGTTGCCCCCCCGAACGCTCCTGCCCGGGGGGCTCCGGGGCTGCTTTTCCCGGGCAGAGTTTCCCCCTCCAGCCCGGGGAAATTCCAGCCCGGGAATGCCGGAGTCTCCTCCCTGTCCCTGGCACGGGACGCTGGGATTTGACCCCCCCTTCCCCCCTTACTGATCCCCCCAGGCAGGGGGGATTCCAGGGAGGCTCTGGAATCCACCGGGATGGGCAGCACGTGGCTCCGGATGGGATAACCCCCCCCCCCATCCCGGTGCTCCCGACCCTGTTCCCGCTGGGACCCTCCCACTGTGCCGACCCCTAAATTATTCCATGTCCATTCCAACCCTTGCCCGGAGCTCCGGGGGGATTCCCGGAGGAGGCTCCTGGGAAAGCTCCGGGGAATTCCCGGAGGAAGCTCCTGGGAAAGCTCCTGAGGTGAAACCTCTTTGCCGTGGGACCCTCTGGATCCTTGGAGGGGGTGGGGGGGTTCAGGGACCCCCCCGGGGCCGGGGGTGTCCCGGTGTCCCGCCGGGAAGGCCGAGCCACGTCCCGGCAGAGCCAGGAAAAGGGATTTTTAGCCTCATCTTGGGCTTTTGCTTCCGAGGACTCCGGGAAACCTGAGCCCAGGGAGCCCCGGGGAAGGTGCCAGCGGCTCCCGATCCCGGGGGAATGGCGATCCCGAGGGAACGGCGGGGTTATCCCGGGGCACAGGACGGGAGCGAGGAGGGAGCTCCCAGCAGGGCGTTCGTTTCTGGGCTCCCGGTGGATCAGCTCCAGTTCAAACCCCGTCGGAGGAGCCGGGAGTGAGGCCGGAGCTCCGTCCTGTCTGTCTGTCTGTCCTGGAGCTTCTCCCCCCTCCCTGGCTCCCCTGGAATGGTTTTCCAGCCCTCCCGGGGTGATTTACTGCGCGGTGCCCCCGGGGTTGGATCCCAGACAAAGGCACGGGGAGAAAACATCCCCCCGGGTTGGCTCGGAATCCGAACTTCCCTGGAGCTGCAGGATGCTGGGAGGGAGCTGCAGGATGCTGGGAGTGTGCCGAAAGTGAGGAATTTCGTGCTGTTCCCCGTTTTGGGATGGTTTCTCCGGGAAGGGCTGATGTCCGGCCAGAGCTGCTCCGGCGGGGAGGAGCTTCTCCAAACAGGGAGTATTAGGGAAAAATAACATCCCTGCTCCCATGGGAAGCAGCGCCTGGAGTCCCCGCCCGCAGCTGGGCCCCGTGGCCACCCCCGGGCTGGGATTTGTCTGGAATTTCATTCCCTGCTTTAGCCACAAAAAGGGTGGAATTTGCAGCCGTGTTTGCCTGGTTCCAGGAAAAAGGCCCTGGGAATGCGGGGGATTTGTGGGAGAGGATCCCAGCCCATAACCAGGGTCAGGGAGGAGTGGACTTGGAGTGGGTGATCCTGGAGATCTTTCCCAGCCGAAATAATTCTGGGATTCCTTGTCAGGCCTGTCCTGGGGTTTAAGGCTCCGTGGGGAGGCTGAGCCGTGGGACAGACCGGGAATGGTCTGTGGGGGCTCTGCCCCATCCCTAAAACAGCGACCTCGGAATTCCCCGGGGCGCCTTTCCTGGGAATGTCAGAGGGGACCGTCCCCCTGTATCCACTGTTCCATTTTATTTAGTAAAATCCCTCAAAATATGGGAACAATGGGAGCTGTTTGATCATGGCTAAAACCTCTCCCAGCACTTTATTTTCCCTTTTCCCTGCGCTGGCGGAGCCGCTTCCTTGGCATTTCTCTGGGAATGCTGGTGGGATGGGGCTTTCCGTGGGCTCCGGAACATTTCCACTGACACAACCTTTGGGGTTTTGGAGCAGCAAAGGTGGAAAAAACGTCCTCAACGTCGGAAAATAAACTGCAGCTGAACGGAAGCAGGGCTTGGGAAGGGAAACAGGGAATTTCGGGTGGTTGCTGGTTCCTACCCGAGGGGGCTTGGAGGTGTTTGTCCCAGAAACATTTTCCTGGTGCTTCCAGAGCCAGGATGAGCTGCCTGGCAGCGGATCAGCGCAGAGACAGGAGCCAGAGCTCGGCACTGACAGGGCTGGGGTGGTGTCTGGGAGGTGTTCCGGGAGGAATTCCACCGCTCCCGAGGGGTCTTCCTGGCTCAGAGGGTCCGACCTGCCCCGGGATGTCCCGGGAAGGAATCCCTGCGGCAGAGGGACGGCTCAGACCGAGGGGATTTGCTGTTCCAGGCCGGTTCCGTGTGAGTTGGTGGGAGCTGAGCAGTTCCCTCCGTGGTGCTGGGGTTGGGATCCCACCCGGGTCTGGTGGATTCCCTGCTGGGGTGGGACTGGGGGGTCTGGAGGTGTCTGGAGGTGGGAAGTGTCCCCAGGCTGAGCGTTCGGAGTCAATGGGAACAATAAAGGGGGATCCAGGTGGGGATCTGTGGATTTAAGAGGCTTTTCCCAGTTCTAGGACGGTCACAGCTGTAATGGGGGGATTTAAGTAGGGCTGCTCTGGAGGACTTTTCTGTTTCCTTGAGTTGTTGCCACCTGGGGAAAAGTCCTGGTTTCCGTGGGAAGGAGAGGCTGCTCTAATTGTGTCGCGCTCCCGCCTCCAGTTCCCGGGGCAATCCCACCTGGAAGCCGGGAGGGAGTTTGGAGACGGGGCCGTGCGTGTCCCTGGAGCGGGTCAGACCCCCCGGGAGAGGGTGGATTGGTGTCCAGGGGGTTTGGGGAGGGGAGCTCCGAGCCCGGGCCGTGTCCTTGGAAGCGGCCCCGTTATCCCAGGGATGTGCTGGGGGTTTGTCCGTCCGTCTGCGCAGAGTTTTGGGCTGCTGTCTGAATCCAGAGGGCTCGGAGAACTGGCAGGGCCATTTCCCAGCCGAGGTTGGGTGTTGCCACAGGGCTGGGGAGAATTTTGGGAATTTGCAGCTTTTAATCCCAATTCCTGCTCGGGAGGCCTCAGACAAAATTAAGGAAAATAACTGTGGAAATAAGAGCTCCTGATGTGTTTTTTTCCGGGTTCTCTTAAAATAACAAGGAGTGAGGAATCCACCTCTCCCTGCCCATTATCCCATTGGCATTGATGGGGTGGCACGAGCAGGAATTACAGAACCAGCTCCTCCGATTGATCTCTCCCAAATTACTCATCCAGTAATTAATTCCTGGCTCTCGCTCCTCGTTGTCCACGGACTGGGGTCCTGCTTGTTCCCTGGTTTCCCTGGGAAGCGGAGGGAGCGGTGCCAGCACTTCCCGTGCCGTGTTCGCCCCTCAGGCAGACAATTGGCCTTTATATTTTTTTTTTATTAAAAATTCCTGGTTTCGGGGATTTCTGTGGAGCCCAGGAGGGAAGAGACTTTCCAAATGAAATCCCTCTTTATTACGGCGCTGCCGTTCCCGTTGTGCCGAGCCCGCGGATCCCCCGGCGGGGCTGAAAAGCCAAATTGCGGCTTCCATGGAAATAAAGCTGCAGGATGCGTTTTCAGACCACAATTCCTGCACAACCCAGCGCTGGGGAGGGAGATTCCAGCCCAAATTGTTGTCAGCTCGTGGAGTGAATGGATGCTGTGGGGCGGGAAGGGGAATTCCGGAGCCCTCGGCTCTGCTTTTGCTGCCTGGAATTGTCTTTGGCTCTGGGATTGTCCTTGACCCTGGGACGGTCCTCCGCCCTGGGATTGTCCTGGGCCTTGGGATTGTCCTGGGCCTTGGGATTGTCCTCAGCCCAGGAATGTCCTGAGCCCTGGGATTGTCTTGAGCCCTGAGATTGTCCTGAGTCCCAGGAATGTCCTGAGCCCAGGAATGTCCTCAGCCCAGGAATGTCCTGAGCCCAGGAATGTCCTCAGTCCCAGGAATGTCCTCAGCCCTGGGATTGTCCTGGGCCTTGGGATTGTTCTCAGTCCCAGGAATGTCCACAGTCCCAGGAATGTCCTCAGTCCCAGGAATGTCCTCAGCCCCGGGAATGTTCTCAGCCCTGGGATTGTCCTGGGCCTTGGGATTGTCCTCAGTCCCAGAAATGTCCTCAGTCCCAGGAATGTCCTCAGCCCTGGGATTGTCCTGGGCCTTGGGATTGTCCTCAGTCCCAGAAATGTCCTCAGCCCCAGGATTGTCCTCAGCCCGGGGTGTCCCCTCCACCCCAGTGACACGGATGCCAGGGTGGGAGCAGCGCCAGTGTTGCGACACCAGCCCGTGTTGTCCTTATTTTGTGCAGCCCCTATAACTAATTAACTAATCCCTCACTAACTAGAACTGCCTCGAGTTCCCGCGGTGCCCGTGGCACTTAAGGACACCAGGCACCTCTTTAGCTGCGGATCCGGAGCAGCTCTGGGAATGTGCATCCCAGACTCCCCGGGTATGGCCCATCCAGGAGCAGTTTAATGTTAAAATTACGGTTTGGGAAGGGAACGATGGATTTGTGTTGGCTCAGGAAGCTCCGTGGGACGGAGGAACCCCCCGAGGGGGCTGCTGCAGGTCAGCTTTCCTTATCAAGGAGACAATTAATCTCCCAAATTGTCCCTGGTTTAATTGTTCTCCACAGCAAATGCTCCATTCCTGACCCAGCCAATTAGAGCAACTGCACACAGCCCAACTCCTGTCTCCATTTGGGGTTTCAGCAGCTGGGGATCAATCCATAAAAGCCATTTGAGCATCTAAAATGTGGGGTGTCTCTGTGGGGTGCCAGGAAACCAGGACATGGCAGATTTTCCTTGGATTTCAGGGTGGTGGTGGATTTGGGGTTGGTCATTGTGAGGCCGCCTGCGGGGTGTTGGTGTTCTCTCCTTGCCCAAAATCCTGATTCTTTTCATGGATAAAATGAAGAGGAGACACCCGAGCAGCTTCCAGAGGCTGATCCTGACTGGGCTCTGCTTTCTCTTCCAGCCAAAGCCCTCAAAGATGGATATAGAAGACTGTAACGGGCGAGCCTACATACCTGGTAGGTCCAAGCTGGATTTTTCCGGGCTGGTTTGGTTGGGTTTGGATGCTCAGCTCCCTCCTCCTGCCCTGTGCTCCGTGGCTTTGCCCCAGCCTGTTCCATCACACACTGAGGAGCAGTGTTGGGAACGGTGTTGGGAACACCAGTTTCATTAAGTATCTGAGAAGGGTTAATTCCCACAGGGTAGTAAAATTCCCAGCTCTGAAGTGGATCCCGGGAAGTTCTCGTTGGAGTTCGTGTCCTTGTGCCTTCACCTGGTGGGTGCTGGTAGGGAACATTCCCAGGTTTTGTGTTAAACTGAAAGGAAAACGAGGTCTTTGTGCTGGGGGTCACAGCCCAGCTCCAGAGGGGATCCCAGAGGATCCAGGGGATTTAGATAGTCCTGCAGAAACCTGGGATGGGCAGTGGGTGGAAGCTGTTTGGGTGGAATTTGTCCTTATCTCCAGGGAACTGGTGTTTGCAGAGTGAGAACTCCTCAGTTTGTCCATCTTTGCTCGGGATTAGAGTAAGAGCTGGTGGAGATTTACAGGTGGCACAGCCAGAGGAAACTGTCACAGTGACTAAATCCGGCCCTGGAGAGGCAGGAATCTGTGTGGGAGCTGGGACGTGCCGGGATGAACGGCACAGAGGGGATGGAGGTCTGGAGGTGTTGGGAGGAGGATGGAGACCTTTTCTCCCTCAGCACAGTCTGAATCCTTCCTGGATTCCAGCTTCTGGGGCTGGAAGCCCTGTGGGACTCCAGGTTTGAGCAGCTCCTGGAGTTGGGAGGGAAGGGGAACAGTTCAAGTTCCTGTTTGTCAGGAGTGAAGGACCGAAAATCTGGAAACTCCGTGAGTGAGAAATATTCCGTCTCCTTGGATCCTTCACAGGAAACCAAGACAGTTCTGAACCAGCTCTGGTA
Source organism: Lepidothrix coronata (assembly GCF_001604755.1). Classification (NCBI taxonomy): domain Eukaryota; kingdom Metazoa; phylum Chordata; class Aves; order Passeriformes; family Pipridae; genus Lepidothrix; species Lepidothrix coronata. Next base: position 77,611 of record NW_016690532.1, on the reverse strand, counting down.
GAGATGGAGTTATCACAGAGGGGGTGGGAGCGAGGGGGAGGTGGGGAAGGGGCCTCTCCATGCTCCTCAGGCTCTAAATGCTGTGGATACTCATCCATCCTGCTCCATCTGAGCCCCTTGGCCCATCCCAGGTCCATCCTGCTCTATCTGAGCCCCTTGGCCCATCCCGGGTCCATCCAGGGATCAGGTCCCTGTTCCCAGCTGAGCCCCCCCATGCAGGCAGGATGGGATCAGATCCCTGTCCCATCACAATTTCCTGAGGAATTTTGCCCTCCCTTGCTCTGTCCTCTCCCATCAGAGGCTGTTGGAAGGCGAGGGATGTTTCCAGGGCATCCCTCCCAGCTCCACTCCCCAGAACAGCCCAGATCCCCTCCATTCCCCCCCCTTTTCGGGTGCTGTCACCTGAGGGCAGGGTAACCTGTCCCAGCTCCGTGGATAACCAGGGTAACTGGGCTCCAGGCTCCAGAGCCGTCTCTTTCCTGACATTCAGGTTTCCATTTTTCTTTTTTTAGAACTGCTGAAACGTGACCCCAAAATTTCCTGAAATCCCAAGTCTGAGCAGTTTTCCGAGAGGGAAATTGCTGAGGGACCATGGGAATGAGGTGCTGGCTGCTCCCGGGGGTGGGATTGCAGCCCCTGCTCCCGGGGGTGGGAGTGCAGCCCCTGCTCCCAGGGGTGGGATTGCAGCCCCTGCTCCCGGGGGTGGGAGTGCAGCCCCTGCTCCCAGGGGTGGGATTGCAGCCCCTGCTCCCGGGGGTGGGAGTGCAGCCCCTGCTCCCAGGGGTGGGATTGCAGCCCCTGCTCCCGGGGGTGGGAGTGCAGCCTGCCCACATTCCCAGGGCTCTGAGCCATCCCCGGGGGCCCTGGTGCCGGACCCACTGCTGCACAGAGGGAAAAATCCCGTCCCTGTGTGTGTGGGATTTTCCAGAGGGGGCTCCTGGCAGGGGTCCCTGACAGTGATCCTGCCCCAGGAAGCTCCGCCCTGGCCTGATGCTGGTTTTGGGGCGGGCTGGGCACCAAGGATCAGCTCAGTGGTGTTTCCAGTCAGGAGGAGCCTGGGGATCCTTTGGGATCGGCAGGATCCTTAGGGATCCAGAGGATGAAGCTGGCTGGCAGAGGAGCTGAGCTCAGAGCCCACGCCGGCTTTGTGCTTGCAGGGACTGAGGAGAAATTCCCTTTTTTAACTCCTTAATGTTTAATTCCATTGGAGTCTGGAGGTTTTAAGCTTTCTGCAGAGCCCGGCAGTCTCTGGGATCAGGGAGGAAAGCACAGGAGGTCCTTCCTGCTCTCAGCATCACCCGGATGCTTTGCCAGCAAGCCCAAATCTCCTCCTCAGGGATAAACCCGGGGCCAGGAGGGGCTTTGTTTGTGGGGTGGGGAGTGCACGCCACGGGAAGCTCCTCAAAAATTCCTCACAGCTGCAGCACGAAGCCATTCATGGACAAGGTGTGTGTGGGGAAGGAGTGAAGGGACACTTTTTGAGCTCTGGGTCCACACCAGCCCCTTTGGCTCCTTCCCTGGAGCTGCGGATCAGGCGGTGCCGGAGGGTCGGAGCCCATCCTGGCTGTGGCTGAGCTTGGGGGGGAAACATTTCTCCCTCTGCTCATTCCAGCGTTGGGGATCCTGTGCCTGGTCTCTGAGCCCCCTCACGCATCCCCTGCCCACCTCCATCCCCTCCCCTCTGGCTCCCTCTCCCCGTGCCCTCGGCAGCCCCGGTTCCCGCTCGCCCGGTGCCTCCTGCCTGTAAAATGACGGACGTTTCCCTCCCTTCCAGGAATCTGCTCTTCCTGGAAGGTGAGTGGCTGCGTGCGCCCTGCCAGCGACGCAGACATGCACACGCAGCCCGGAATCCAGCGCTGTTTCCAAGGAGTTGGATGTGATAACACTCCAGGGTATCTCCAGCAAGGTACAATAAACGCGACTCAAACGGGAGCGAGGGGCGGGAGGATCCGGAAATAACTCGGGCAGGGCTCCGCTCGCTCCGCGTGTGTGGAGAGGGGATGCAGGGGCTGTGCTGGGCTCCGGGGGGCTCAGGGGTGCTGGGATTCCCTGTGCCAGCAGGAGGAGGGGAGGGGAAGGACCTGACCCCCCTGAGTGCAGATGGGAGCGAGGTGGGCTCAGGACGCAGCTCGGAGACCCTGCAAGAGGGTCCGTCCTGCCCCACTCAGAGGGGTCTTGGCCCCAGGATGTGCCCTGAACTGGCTTTGGAGAGGCATTAGGGGTGTCTGGAATTCCCCGTGCCAGCAGGGAGGAGATGGGGGGAAAGGCCCCCCCTGAGTGTGGATTGGAGCAAGGTGGGCTCAGGACACAGCACCGGGACCCTCTGAGAGGGTTGGTCTCACCCCCACACAGGGATTTGGGCTCAGGATGTGTCTCCAGAGTAGCCAGAGACCCTGAGCGGCTCCAGGAAAGCATTTAGGGGTGCTGGAATGCAGGGACTCATTGGCTCCAGGAAGGGAATTAGAGGTGCTGGAATGCAGGGACTCATTCCCTCTGGGCATCATCGGAGGCTCCACCAGGCTCAGAGTCACTGGCAGCAGCTCTCCAGCCTCTCTGGAGCACGGGCAGGGGAGAGGGAAGGGTGCTCCAAGTCTCTCCCACTGTCATCCCGGGAGGGAAGGAACCTTTAAATCCCACCCCTGGGAGCCGAGGCCACGGCTGGGTGTCCCGGGCTCTCCAGGGGCACTTCCCACGAGCAATTCCCATGCTCAGCGAGGCCGATGAGCTCAGCCTCCCAACAGTCACCAGACAATGGGACCAGCCGGGCTCGGGGAACAGGGAGAGGAGAGTTTTCCAGCTGCCAGTGTTTAGAAATAACATTCCCAGCTGTGCTCGGGGAGCTGCTGCACTTTCCATCATGAAACTCCGCCGTTCCCGCAGCATCGCCTGGCTCCGGGGCTGCTGGGGGGGCTCCAGGGATTGCTGGGATCGCTGGAACAGACACGGGGTAGCCCCCGGAGGGGAAAAGCCGAGGGGATCCATGGACAGCTGTGCCAGGGAATTCATGGGCTGGTGTGAGCGGGGAAGGGCCCGTGTCCAAGTGGGGAGGGATTGGCTTCCCAGGGATGTGAGTGCCTGCTTGGGAATTGTTGTGGAGCGGGATCCCAGTGCCCGGTGAAGGGACAGGTCCTGGGGGTTGGTGCTTGGGCGGGGGGTGGTCTGGTCCCCCTCGGATGGACCTCGGCACTGCCGTCGGCTCCGGGATGTGGGGTTTGGGAGGCTCCCAGCTGGAGGGCTGGAATCCAAAATGCACCCAGCCTAATACCATGGGAGTAAATCCCTGCCCTCCAGCCCCTTCCCAAAGCCGAGGGGCCGGGCAGGGGGCTCGGTGGGGGGGGGGGATTCCCACCGGCCGCAGCTCACTCGTGTTTCCCTCCTCCCAAAGGCAGCGGGGATTCCTCCCTGGAGAAGGAATTCACCTCGGCGATCGTGGGCCCCACGGTGAGCACCCCCAACAGCCAGCACTCCTCCCCGAGCCGCTCCCTCAGCGGTGAGTATCCCGACCCGGCTGTTCCCAACCCCTGCGCTCCGCCAGGAATTTTGACTTCCCGCTGTGACAGATTTCGCTCCGAGTCTGACTCTTTGTTTTCCAAGGGAAGGGGATAAACCCGGCTTTGGGCTGCGCGTGGAGCAGCTGCCTGGTCCCTGATCCCGGTGTCGGATCCCGGGCACTGATCCCAGGAACTGGCTGCTGCTGAGCCGGGGTTTTTTTGTGGAAAAACCGATGTTGAGGGGTGGAAAAACCTCACCCGGGGGTGGAGGATTCAGAGTCTTTCCTTGTGGTCCTGAATTCCACCTCCAAAAGAGGCGTGTTCCATACTGTCAGGGATCGGCTCTGAGGGGCTGTGGGTTTCTTTGGAATGAGTTGTATTTTATATCCATCGGGATGGCAGTGTGGGAAACGAGGAACTGCGCCGCTTCCTCTTGTGTGGGAGCCGGGGCGGGTCGGAGCAGCTCACAGAGCAGGGCTTGGCCTCAGTGGGAATGAGGCTGTTGGGAAGTTATTTGTGTCACTGCAGTGGATTCAGAGAGGCCCTGGGATCCTTTGGATACGACAGGAATGCCACGGGGTGCTGGAATCAGCTCCCGGACGGGCTGTTGTGTCCCTGTCCGAGTGAGCTGAGCTGGTGACCCGACAGGGATCCAGAAATGGGGTTAGTGTGGGGAGTCTCCTCTCACACCGTGAAACTCTCCGTCTCCTTCCCTGCCCGCTCTGGAACTCTCTGCTTTTTAGTTAAAATGAACAAAACTGTGGTTCAGGTTCTGTGTGGGAGCCTCCCCCAGTCAGGCAGGTCCCGTCCCCGAGCTGTGACTCCGTCCCCCACACTCCCGTTGCTCTCCCGGTATTCACAATCCAACAGTTGCTGCATCTCTGGATGAGCCCAACCAGCCCCAAAACACCTGGCCGGGCTCTGATCCTTCCTCTCTCCCACTTCCAGCTGTCACTGCACATCACTTTTCCCTGGCAGAGGAACTCCCCGTCCTTTATCCGGTGAGGTCGTGGCGTTTGCTGGTTGTTCTTCCTGAACCGGGATAAAATAGACCCCAAACACCACAATTTCGGGAGGATAACGCTCGGAATTAGCTCTGTTGCCAGTTCTTACTGTTATTACTCGTTATTTATCTTACATTTGTGCTCTAAAGCACATGGAAGCTCCTCACAGAGACGAGATCTTGGCATTCCCGGGGGTAATGCGGCCTCTTTGCTCGCCGGGAAGCCAAAGGAATATTGAACATGCGGAAAATCCCGATCCCTTCCCCTTTAACAGCAGGACACGGGTGATGGCATTGCCTCTGATCTGACTTGACTTCACAGCTGGTTCATCCAGCGAGCGCCGTGCCCAGAGGAGCAGGAATATTATATAACCTGTTCTGCCAGCAGAGACTTCTCCCGGACCCCGCGTCGGATCTGAAAGGAGAATTACAGAACAATACTTGGCCTCTCTTCTATGCCCAGGAAAAAATTAGTCCCTGGGGGAACGGGAGAGGAAAAAAAAAAACCCAACAAAACCCAACCACAAACGTCAGCTCGTCCCAGCAGCTCCGGCACGGAGCGAGGAGCTTTTCACTCCGTGTTTGCGCACGGAGGCAGCTCCTGGTGCTCCCAGGGGAGCGTGGTGGCACCGGATAAAGTCCTGCTTCCCCCGGGAATGCTCCAGGCACAGCCTCCTCCCAGCCTCCTCCCATCCAGGGGCTCAGCACGCGGCCTGGGAGTGCCTGGGACCTCCAGGACCGGCGTTGCCCGGAGCCCCTCGGGGAAGCAGCATTGTCTGTGCCGGGAGGATCCAGGGAGGGAAGGAGCCAGAGCCAGAATTCCTGGGCTCTTCACCCGGCAATAAACCTCAGGCAGCCTCGGATGAATCACTTCCATGCTGCTGCTCCTCGGTAATCCCCACTTGCAGGGCTGTACCTGGCTCCGGGGAAGAGCCCGAGTGCCGAGGAGCTGGCCGGGCTCCCCGGGGGCTGCGCCATTCCCGGGGGTCTCACGGCTCCGGGACCATCCTGTCCTGCTCCACCAGCTCCGCTCTCCGCCTGGCCCGGTAAGCGACCCGGCAAAGGGTCTTCCCTGCCCCGGCCGATGCCAGAGTTTATCCAGGGCCCCCCAGCTTTTAAAGGAGCCCCCGGGTGGTTCCGTACCTGGGATGTTCCCGAGGTTTTCTCGAGTCCCCTCAGCCGGTCCCGTGGGCGTCCTCGGGCTGTGGGTGAGAATCCACACTCTGACAAGGAGCTGAACCCCTCCGGGGGACCCGTCAGCTCCAGATTGGGGAACCACTGGGAATTCTGTGGCTGTGCTCCGTTCTCCATGAGGCAGCTCGGACTCCTCCAGCTCCTGCCCTCCGGGAAGCCACCTCTCCTTGGGCGGGCAACGCTCTGTCCCTCCAGCCCCGCCGTTCCCCTCTCAAGGGATTGGGAAGAGCTTGCTGCTTTAGGAGGAAGAAATAAGAATCTGATCCTTAGAGGAATTCTGGAAATATTTAGCTGAAGCCTTGGGCTCAGTGCCTGTGGGTGACCTGGATTCCACTTTGCTCCATCATCATCCTCCTCCAGCCTGCCAGGACCAGTGCTACGGGAGCAGGTCGCAGGTGCCATCGGCTGGGGAGCCTCCCCAGGGAATTCCCTCTTGCTCCCAGCTGCTTAAAATGGGAGGAAACTTCCCAGTCTGATCATTTCAAGCCTGGATCTCCAGCCCGGTGTCTTTTCCCAAGGGTGTCCCAGCGGTTCTCCCTCAGGCAGAGGGTGCAGCTGCATGGAGAGGTGGGACAACCACTTGGATACCTGGCTGAGGGAGGAAGTGTGTGGGATCAGGGTGGACAAGTTCGTTGGGAAGGAGGAGAGGGAGAGTTTCTCCCTGTCCTTCCCATCCCGGCTCCCTGGCAGCGAGGAGGGAGTGAGGAGGGAGTGGGCTCGGGAGTGTTTGATTTGTGGCATTCCACAGATCATTAGAGCAGTCGGGAATGTAGGTCAGGACTGGTGCATCCCCTCCATCCTGGTGCTGCAGGAGGAGGGAAAGGTGGTGGTGAGGAGGGAAATCCTGGGGCTCTGCTGCAGTGGGGAGACCCCCCCCGTGCTGCCCCTCCAGTGTCTGAGGGGGGGCTTATCCAGCACAGCTCCAGCAGCCCCTGCTCCCATCTAGGATATAAATGCTCCTGGCAGCCACCAGCCCTTGGCTGTGGGACCTTTCCCTGGTCCCTGGCATCTCTCACATCCCCTTCCACATCTTTCCAGGGGTTTTCCATGTCTGTCCCTCCATGTGTGGCCCCGTTCTCTTTGTGGGACGAGGGAAAGGGAAGAGGCCAAGCTGCCCACGGGGGCAGGTTGGGTGTTCCCAGGCAGCACCTGCTGCTCAGCTCTTTTTTCCTGACATTGGATGCCAAAGGTGGAAGCTGTCAGTGAAGCCATGGCTGTCCTGGGGAGCCCAGGTTTCCTCACTGCCCAAGGAACTCGTGCTCAGCTCTTTGTGCCGGCGAGTTTGAGCCTTTACTGATTCTGGGACTCGAGATTTGGTGTCTTTGCTTGCCCTGGAATCCAGGGAGTTAAATGTCTTTTCCCTCGGGATGAGGAGTGGAGATCTCCAGGTGTGCAGACCTTGGATCCCCTCGTGTGATCCGGGTGGGATCTGTTCCCGAGGAGCCCGGGAGGTGCAGACTGATCACAGATAAATCACCGAGCACGTCGCTGTTTCTTTCAGGAGCAGTTCCCACCTGAACTGTGGGAATTCTCCCAGCGCTGGGAGTTTTTTCCTGCCCTGACCCGTGCCGTCCCCTGTCCCTCCCCACAGCCAACTCCATCAAGGTGGAGATGTACAGCGATGAGGAGTCCAGCCGGCTGCTGTCGCAGGACGACCGGATGCTGGAGAAGGAGGACAGTGTCATCGTGGAGGACTCGCTCTCGGAGCCCCTGGGCTACTGCGACGGGACGGGCCCGGAGCCGCACTCCCCCGGGGGGATCCGCCTTCCCAACGGGAAGCTGAAGTGCGACATCTGCGGCATGGTCTGCATCGGCCCCAACGTGCTCATGGTGCACAAGCGCAGCCACACCGGTGAGCTTTGGGGCAGGGGGGACTCTGGTGGCCTGGGGGTGTGGGCTGGTGGCCACAGATGCCGTGGGAGAGGGCTGGCAGGTCCAGGTGCTGACCCCAGGGATTGAATCGTGGAATCCCATGAGGATTCGAGTTGGGATGGACCTTAAAGATCATCTTGTTCCACCCCCTGCCGTGGGCAGGGACACCTTCCACTAGCCCAGGCTGCTCCAAGCCCCATCCAGCCTGGCCTTGGACGCTTCCAGGGATGGGGCAGCCTCTGGGAAATCCATTCCAGTGCCTCACCACCCTAACAGGGAGGAATTTCTTCCCGATATCCCACCTTACCTTACTCTCTTTTGCTGGGGGTGGTGGCCAGAAGGTGCTGGTGAGGAAAAGCCCAGGAAAGTGCCTGTGGCTGGTCTTTCCTCGTCACTGTCCCCACTCCAGCAGCAGATCCGTCCCTCCCCGGGTTGGGGCCACGTCTGGATCACACTGGTGGCTGACCCAGGGCTCTCCAACACGTGGAAACCTGGGGATGCTCCCGCTCTGCGGGGCTGTTGGCTCGGGAAATGCTTCTCAGCAGGAGTTTCACCCACTGCTCCGGTTTTTCAGGAGAAAGGCCCTTCCACTGCAACCAGTGCGGAGCCTCCTTCACCCAGAAGGGAAACCTCCTGCGCCACATCAAGCTGCACTCGGGCGAGAAGCCCTTCAAATGTCCCTTCTGCAACTACGCCTGTCGCCGGCGGGACGCGCTCACCGGCCACCTCCGCACGCATTCCGGTGGGTCCCGAGGGCTGGGGCAGGGGTGGAGCCGGGGAGGGAACAGGGGAGGACGGTGCAAAACCAGGGATTTGGGCTGGAGAATCACTGAGGTTGGAAAGGACCTCCGAGACCATCGAGTCCAAGCTGTGCCCGACCCAGCCCGGAGCACTGAGTGCCACGTCCAGGCCTTCCTTGGGCACCTCCGGGGATGGGAACTCCACCACCTCCCTGGCCAGCCCCTTCCAATGCCTGAGCACCCTTTCCCTGGAGAAATTCCTCTTGTTGTCCAGCCTGACCCTCCCCTGGAAGGTTCACAATCACCAGCCTTGAGCTCCCGACCAAACTTGCTCTGCACAGTGTGGAGCTGAAGGCAGAGGACGTGTCAGAGTCAGGGACTTGCTGACCAGAGAGGTGCCCACAGGGCTGGTCCAGTTTCTTCCGACCGATAAATGTTTAAATGATTTTATTAAGACAGGTCCCACCCGTGGGTGTGGTGGAAACCAGCATCAGGGGGTTGGTTCGTGTGGTGTTTTGACATTGTCCTTTTTGAAGATGACATTTGAGCTGCAGTTTCCACCCTCCAGTTCCGTGATGTAAGAAGGGGGAGGGCAGGATGCCAGGGGCAGGGCCATGGGGGGGAGGGCAGGATGCCAGGTCCCCTTTTGGCACCGTTTTCCCTGGATTTGGGCACCACCAGGGCTTTACAGCACTCTCAGGTGTTGAACACCTGCGGCCCCAGGACCTTTAGAGGCTGCGTGGAAATGAGTGTCAGGGGCTTTGTTGGAGCAAGGAACCTTTCCCTGAAGAACCTGTTGGCACCAGGAGCCCCCAGACCTGCTCCATCCAGGATAGTTGATCCCTGGATATTCCCACTGCCCAGGGACAAAGCTGCTGCTTGGTGTAAACACTTCTGGTCCTTTGGAGTCCTTCGATCAGGAGACATGGAAATGGGACAAACCCTCACATCATATCAAACAAAAATTAGGCTTTATGGGAGCTAATTACTAAGAAACCCTTAATTTGCTGTGGATTTCAGAGGCACTGCCCTGCTGGGTGGAAGTGGAGGGGGTTCAGCTCTCCCTCCTCACCCACAGGCCTGAGTGTTCTCTGCAGCCCCACGAGGGCCTTTCATCTCCGAGGATGTGCTGCCCAAAAAAGTGAGGGATTAACATCCAGATCAAAGGGGCTGCGATGCTCCAAAATAGATCAGAGGCTGCAGCCCCCCCCAGGACAGCGCGGGGAGCTGGAGCTCCCCCGAGCCCCCTCCCTGCCTCCTGTCCCAGCCCACAAATAAACCAACCTGGGGCTCTCTGGGTCTGCAGGGCCAGAGAAAACCTCGGGAAGGGCCCAGATTCCGGGGCTTAGGGTCAGCCCTGGGCTCTGTGAAGAACTTTTTGGGTGAAGAACCCCAGGGATCGTAAACAGACCCCTGGGAGGTGTCTCGCTGGCTTTGGATGACAGATGGACCAAGGGCCACATCCCAGAGTCCTCCCTGCACCCCGGGGGTGGGATCCTGAGGATCCTGTTTGTCATGGAAATCCATTCCAGTGCCTACCACCCTCACAGGGAGGAATTTCTTACCTACATCCCACCTACCCCTGCCCTCTGTCAGTGGGAAGCCATTCCCCCCTTGTCCTGCTGCTCCGTGCTCTTCTATTATCCCTAGGAAATGCCTCTGAGGTATCCATGGGGAGTCTTCTGGTGTGGAAAACCAACCCCAATCCCATCAGGGGAGCGTGGGGAAGCACAGTTGTTTTGGAGTAACAAATCTGAGCCATTTGAGGGAATGTTTAAACTTTAAAAGCTCCTCGAGTGATGGGGATTAATGGGAATAATGGAATTTGGAGTCGAGTCACTCGCATCCGAATTGCTGGCTTTGAGGAATTGATTCCTGAGGCACATTTTTGTGCTGGTGCTCAGAGGCCAGGGCCCTCCTCGCCTCCCTTGGGATGGAGGAAACCCGTGTTCAGCTGCCCCGAGACAATGCTGGTGCCCAGGGTGGGATTTGCACTTGTCATCGGCTCCTCTGGATTGATTTCCAACCCGGAGCTCCGGTGGGGAAATCCAAGGCTGCTCCTGGACTCCCGGATCCCCCAGGCCAGGGCAGTGCGTGGCCATTGGGGTCCCCTGCCCGGCGTGGGGGTTTGGGACAGGATCTGGCTCCTGGGGAGGTGCTGATCCCACTTTCCACACGGATCCAGGTGTCCGAGGGTGAGTGCAGGTTCACTGACAGCCCCAACACGTGTTTTTTAAAAAATCACTTAAAGGTTAAACCACAAGCTGCCAAAAAAAAACCCCAAACACCCCGTAAATCTGACAGGGACAGCACATCCCTCCCTCCCCGAGCTCCGTGCCGGGGTGTGGTGTGGGCAGTGTGGGACAGTGACATCCCGAGCGCCAGATTCCGGCAAAACCAGCAGATTTGGGGCATTTCCCCACTGCTGAGCCAACCTCCCACCCCAGCGGGCACGAGGGCTCTGCCCTGGGGTGTCCAGCTTTTCTGGGGAGGTGAGATCCCATGGGAGTGATGGCTCCGGGGCTGAACCAAAGTCCGGGAGCATCCAGCCCTGCTCCTGCAGCTCCCACTGCTGGGGAGGGGGTGAATCCCTGAGGGGCAGGTGATGGTGAGGAGGAAGGCTGCAGTGGGAGCCAGGAGCTGCCCCCACCTCTGGAAAATGCTGCTGGAGACACGCCAGGAGCTCCTTTACCTGTGGCACAGGGATGGGCGGGGGGCTGAGGGCCAGGGTCTTTGCCCCACTGCTGACCTGTTCCTTTTCTCCCCCATTGACCGATTCCTGTTCCTTTTCTCCCCCACTGACCAATTTCTGATGCTTTTTTCTCCCCCATTGACCAATTCCTGCCAGTTTTCTCCCCGTTGACCGGCTCCTGCTGCTCTTCTCCCCCACTGACCAATTCCTTTTGCTTTTCTCCCCCACTGACCAATTCCTTTTGCGTTTCTCCCCCACTGGCCAATCCCTGCCAGTTTTCTCCCCCGCTGATCAATTTTGCCCTTTTTCTCCCCTGTCAGTCGATTCCCACGGCTCTTCCCCCGCCTTGACCAGCTCCTCCCGTTTTTCTCCCCCATTCGCCAATTCCCGCCGCTTTTCCCCCCCGCGGAGCCGCATCCAGCCCCTCCCCGGTCCCTCCATCCCGGGCTCCATCCCCTGCTCACATCCGGGCTCTTCTTTTCCTCTTCCAGTCTCCTCCCCCACCGTCGGCAAACCCTACAAGTGCAACTACTGCGGCCGGAGCTACAAACAGCAGAGCACGTTGGAGGAGCACAAGGAGCGCTGCCACAGTTACCTCCAGAGCCTCAATCCCGAGCCGCAGGCGCTGCCCGGCCAGCAAGGTCAGTGCCGGGGGGGGTCCCGGGGCCCCGATGCCCCCCTGGATCCGGGCAGGCCGGGAGGCGTCTCCCGGCAGGGTGGGAAATGGGAGCGCGGGGTCACTTCCCAGCCCCCCGGCTGATGGGGTTGAGTTCTGGGGACGGGGGTTGAGTTCTGGGGAGGTCTTTCCCAAGAAAAGGGGGTGCTGTGGGGGGGAAGTGCCCCCGGTGCGCTCCGTGCCCCGGGTCTGGGGCAGAAGGTGCGATGAGCCTGTGCTGGTCAATGCCACGGACCTGCCAGTGCAGTGTGACCTCCCGGACTCTTCCCGGGTTCCTCTGGATCCCAAAGCCCTGAACCCAAACGCTCCCCAGCCACAATTTCCAGTGCAAGAACTACCAGGAGCGTTTTCCATAAGCTGTGGTGCCACGAGCTGGGATTCACCCCCGCGGGCCGGTGTCCCAGCGGGCACGTGTGGCTCGGGAGCTCCTCGGGAGTTGCAGGCGGGCAGAATTCCCTGGCAGAGAGCCAGAACTGGGGCCTTGCTGGCTCCTCACCCTCCTGGAGTCGGACACAGAGCCGCTGGAGCGCACGGGGAGGTTCCCCGTGCTCAGGGCCGGGTTCCCCGGGAATGTGGGAGCTGCCCTCGCCGGCAGAGCGTGGGGCACAGGGCACGTCTGTCCCGCCGGGGCTGAGAACTCGAGGGCACTTCGATCCGTTGAAGCAGCTCCTCTTCCCAAAGTGGCAGGAGCGGGCCCGGCTGGACGGAGGAGGGATGCGGACCGGCTGCCGGCGCTCCCCTGCGACCGACCACCGACGGGGTAAGCTCAGGGTGCGGCAGCCGGTCCGTAGGTCCGTCCCAGCTGGCAGAGGGCAGGAGCGGCGTATCCGGAGCGCCGCCCGCGGCGTCTCCGGCCCGGGTGGCAGCGTGCCCGTCCCGTCCCGCCGTGCCGGCTGACCCGGGCCTCTCCCTTCTCTCGCCAGGTGAGGAGATGCGGGACCTGGAGATTGTGCCCGATTCCCTGCTCCACCCCTCGGCCGAGCGGCCGACCTTCATCGACCGCCTGGCCAACAGCTTCACCAAACGGAAACGCTTCACGCCGCAGAAATTCGTGGGTAAGGGGACGTGCCCCCACGGGGAACCCCCGGACACCAACCCTGCCAGACCCCCCTGGGAGCTGAGATCCCCTCCTTGGGCTGGGGTGGGGTTCGCTCCGGCCTCCACTCTGGGACGGGATCGGTGTCAGACACGGTGCTGGGAAGAGAAGGGATATGAAGGGGTGTGGGTGGTCATTCCAACCCCAAACCTGCCTGTTCCAACACCACTCTCTAATATGGGGAGGTGGGTGGTATCCCAACCCCAAACCCACCCATTCTGATGCTGCTCTCTGATAAGGGGGTTATCCCAAATCCAAACCCATCCGTTCCAATGCTGCTCTCTGATATAAGGGGGTTATCCCAACCCCAAACCCACCTGTTCCAACGCCGCTCTCTGATATAAGGGGGTTATCCCAACCCCAGACCCACCCATTCTGATGCTGCTCTCTGATAAGGGGGTTATCCCAAATCCAAACCCATCCGTTCCAATGCTGCTCTCTGATGAGGGGGTCATCCCAACCCCAAACCCACCTGTTCCAACGCCGCTCTCTGATATAAGGGGGTTATCCCAACCCCAAACCCACCCATTCTGATGCTGCTCTCTGATATAAGGGGGTTATCCCAACCCCAGACTCACCGTTCCAATGCTGCTCTCTGATATAAGGGGGTTATCCCAACCCCAAACCCACCTGTTCCAACGCCGCTCTCTGATATAAGGGGGTTATCCCAACCCCAAACCCACCCATTCTGATGCTGCTCTCTGATATAAGGGGGTTATCCCAACCCCAGACTCACCTGTTCAATGCCGCTCTCTGATATAAGAAGGCTATCCCAACCCCAGACCTGCCCGTTCCAACGCCTCTCTCCTCCCGCAGGGGAGAAGCAGATGCGCTTCGCCCTCTCCGAGCTCCCCTTCGACGTGAACTCCAGCTTCGAGAAGGACGTGGAGGTGGTCTCGGCCCACCACCCCCTCGACGCCTCCTACGGCGGCCCCCTGTCCCTGCTGGGGGGGGAGCACCTGCGCTCGCTCCGCCTGCCCCCCACAAACTGCATCTCCGAGGTCACCCCCGTCATCAGCTCCGTCTACACCCAGATCCAGGCGCTGCCGGCGCGGCTGGAGCTGCCGGGGGGCCGGGAGGCCGCCGAGGGCCACGAGGAGGTGCCCGACGGGGTGTCGGTGGTGTTCCGGGCCCGGGAGCCCAGCGGGTCTCCCTCCAACGGCTGCCAGGACTCCACGGACACGGAGAGCATCCACGAGGAGCGGAGCTCGCAGCTGGCACCCGGGAGCAGCCGGCACAGCCCAGCCTACGCCAAAGAGGAGCCCAAGGGGCCGGAGGGACCCCCGGGCGCCCGGTGCACCCCCAGCTCCGCCAAAGAATCCCTGCGGGTGCTCAACGAGGACGGGGAGCAGCTCCGGGCCTTCAAGTGCGAGCACTGCCGGATCCTCTTCCTGGACCACGTCATGTTCACCATCCACATGGGCTGCCACGGCTTCAGAGACCCTTTCGAGTGCAACATCTGTGGCTACCACAGCCAGGACCGGTACGAGTTCTCCTCCCACATCGTGCGGGGCGAGCACAAAATCGGCTGAACCCCCCCGGGCCCCCCCAGCCCAGCCCAGCCCAGCCCACCCCCCTCCTCAGTTCTCCCCCTGTCTCTAGCGCAGCCCCTCCATCCCTAGGGCATGGAACTGTTGGTTTTTCTTTTATACTCCTTTGCACTGACTTTGGCTACAAAAAAGTATTTAAAAAAATTTTTTCAATAATTAAAAAAAAAAAACAAAAAAACAAAAACAAACCACGAACCAACCGGCCCCGCCGAGGGGGAGCCCTTAATCTGCCTTTTTATAAACGGAGTTATTTAAATATTGAATATTAACGGACTTTTTTGTGCTTTCCCCCCACCTCCCGAGCCTCCTTCCGTTATTTATTAAGCTTTTGAGTTTCCCTTTTTGTAACTCTCTCGGTTTTTTTACCCAAAGAAAGTCTCATTTGAACTTTTGAGACTGTTCCCCCCTGTCCTGCCCCGGCGGCTCCTCTCCGAGCCCATTCCTTGGTGCGAGCCCGGCATTGCCCGTCCCCATTCCCGGGCAAAGTAAACCTCAAATTAGGTGCTAAACCCCCACGGGACCCCCCCAGTCCCCAGCCTGACCCCCCCCAGCCCTGAGGGAGCTGCTGCATCCCGAGCTTTGTCTGGGAAACCCCCAGAGTGGGATGTGGGGACCCCCAGGTGCCTTCCCAGCTCCCCCCTCGTGGGGTTCAGAGCCCCCTGACCCCACATGGGGGTGATGGGGGTCCACATCCGCCCCAAAAATGAAGGATGGATCCATCCTGTTCCTGGCATCTCCTCCTCCTGCTCTTGCTCGGCACAGGCCGGAATCTGCTGCAGGGCAGGACCCCCCGGGGGACCCCAGGTCCGGCCCCCCTCGCTCCCCCAGCATTCCCGGGGCCCAGGGGGGTCTCCGTGCTCTCTCGGTGCCCCAGTTCCCACACGGAGCAGCCGGAAGCCGGAGCTTCCCAGGACCCCCAGGTTTGGGTCCGACGCCCCCAACACACCCCCTTTCCCCCGGGATGATCCCGGGGGCAGTTTGCCGGGATCCAGGCGGATTCCAGGGGCGAGTTCCATTCCCAGTCAGGGACTCCCAGTACCATGGGTGGGGGGTCTGGAGCAGGGGCCCCTCTGGGATGGGATCCCACTGGGAGAAGGGATCCGGCAGGGCCAGGGCAGCAGCGAGAACCAAAAATCCCGGGCTGAGCCCCCACCCCTCGGAGCTGGGGGACCCCCAACCGCAGCCCCCGTGCCCAGGGGGACCCCCGGCTGCAGCCCCCCCCCCCCTCGGTGCTGAGAGCCCCCCAGCCCAGCCCAGCCCCCCACGGGGGTCCCGCTCCCCCCGGCCCAGGATGCATAAAAGGCCCCTCGGGGGCCGCCCCGAGGGCGAAACCAAAGCTGTTCCTTTGTACGGACACACACACACCTCAGCAGCGCCCGCTGCCCCTCCCGCCTCTCTTGGGGACATTTTCCCGTTTTTGGGGATTTTATCCCTTGTTTTCCCCCCCCTTTTTGCTCTCCGTGACGGCCTCTGGTGGCGGGGGGAGGTGGGGGGCGGCTGAAGGAGGGGGGTCCCCCCATTCCCAGCCGCCCATAACGGGGTGCCCACGGCACCCCCCTCCCCCCCCAGCGCCCAAACCAACCCAAAAAAGGGGTTTTTTAATCCAAATCGAAGCTCTGCCGTTTCCAGCCCCCTTGGGTTGGTTGGTTGTTTTTTTTTTCCCCCCCTTTTCCGTTTTCTTTTTTTTTTTCCCCTGTCGGAGTCTGAAACAAAACTGTAGGAATTTTGTAAAACCTCCAGGTCGCTTTATCCCTGTAAATATCTATTTTTTAATCCGATGGATGAAGAACAAACGAGGATGTGCAATACCCCGCCTCCCCCAGGAGTTTTTTGGTTGTCTCTCGTTAATGGATTCGCTGTTGTCTTTGCTTTGCCCTTTTTTGTGAGGTTTTGACTCGCTTTTGGACACCCCCTGTCCCCCCTCACCCCTCAACCCCCCCCCAGGAGCTTTTGTATCTGTAAGATATTGTAATTAATGATTTGTGTAACGAGATCTACTGTAAGTTTTGTACTGTACTGGCTGAGGGTCTGTTATAAATAAACCGGAGTAATTTAATGCCCCCCCCCGGTTCCCTGATGTGGGGGGGTCGGTGGGGACCCCACAGGGGTTTGGGGGCTCAAAGGACACTGGGGACCCCCAGGAATGGTGTGGGGGGATGACACTGGGGACATCCAGGGCTGTGGGGGGCACAACACTGAGGACCCCCCAGGGATGGGGGGAGGACACTGGGGGTCTGCTGGAGGAGTTTGGGGTGGTGACAGGACAGAGGGGACCCCCAGAGATGGGGGGAGGACACTGGGGGTCTCCTCTGGGGGTTTGCGATGGTGACAGGACAGTGGGGGCCCTGGGGGGGGACAACACAGGGGATACTGGGGACCCCCCAGGGATGAGTGAGGGTACTGGGGGTCCCGCCATAGGGGTGGGGCAGGTGGGGCCCCCCCAAAGAATGGGAGGGCCCCCCAGAGCCCCCACCCCCCCCCGGACTCCATTTCCCGGCGGCCCCCGCGGCGGGCAGGGCTGATGACGTCACCCAGCGCGCGAATCCCTTACACCTCGCGTGCAGCGGATCCCTCCGCCGTCCCGAGCGAGGAGAAATAGTCCCCGTCCCCGTTCTCCCTCTCCCTCTCCACCGCTCTCCCCATCCCGGCGCCGCCTCTGCCCGTCCCGGTGCTTCGGGCGCAGCCCCTGCGAGGCGGCCGGGGGGGAGCCATGGCGGGTCGGGGCGGCGGCGAAGGCGCTTCCGGGCGGAGGGAGCGCATATAAGGGCGGCTGTGCGGCGGCCGCGCCTCTTCCGGCGCCCCCTCAGAGCCGCCATGGTGAGCGCGGCGTGGCCGGGGCGCCTCGAGGGGCTTTGGGGGACCCCGGGGGCGGCGCGGGGCACGTGTGGGGCAGGGGGGACTGAGAGAAGCCTTTTCGGGGGGTTTGGGAGCGCGGGGGCGGGCATGGGAGGCACAGGGTGGTGGTGGGGTGCGCAGGGAAGCCCATATTGGACAGGGGGTGCTGGGAGGGGTGGATGGGGCAGGGGATGGAGGGGGCGGAAGGAAACCCCAGGGCCTGTAAGGGGCTGTGGGGGGCATCAGGGGGCTGTGGGGATGGATGGGGCCCGTATGGGCAGGGAGACTGAAGGGATTTATGGGGGGGAGGGGCGTAGGGGGCTTTGGGGCTCAGGTATAGTGGGGGAGGGTTTGAGGAGGCTTCAGGACCCCTCAGGGTCAAGGGGTGCTGGGGGGGTTACTGGGAATGGTGGGGGGGTTTGCGGGGCCTGGAGTGGGTTCTGGGGCTCAAGGCGGTCCCGGGGCTCACCCTCGGCCCTTCCCTCGGGCAGACGAAGAAGAGGAGGAACAACGGGCGGGCGAAGAAGGGCCGCGGGCATGTGCAGCCCATCCGCTGCACCAACTGCGCCCGCTGCGTCCCCAAGGACAAGGCCATCAAGAAGTTCGTCATCAGGAACATCGTGGAGGCCGCGGCCGTCAGGGACATCTCGGAGGCCAGTGTGTTCGACTGTGAGTTGGGGGGGCCTCTGCCCCGCCTGAGAGCAGCCCACCCTGCTGCCTCTGCCACCCCAAAACCAGCCCATCACCCCCAAAACAGCCCACCCTGCTGCCTTTGCCACCCCAAAACCAGCCCATCACCCCCAAAACAGCCCACCCTGCTACCTCTGCCACCCCAAAACC
>NW_016690532.1:52121-53958 GCF_001604755.1 Lepidothrix coronata | reverse complement strand
CCGGGATCCGGCCGGGGCAGGGCGGGACCCCAGAGGGGGGGAGACCCCTCGGGGGGGGCCCCCGTCCCTGCCCGCTCCGGCCCCCCCGCACCCCCCGCACCCCGGAAGGGCCGGATCCGCCCGGGAGTTGTTTTTCAGTCCCCAAAGGGAAAACACCGAGGGCTGGACGCGCAGGTGGGGCCGGCGCGTCACCCCACAGGCCGGGGGGTGCTCTGGTGCTCTGGTGCGGGGGGCGTGCGGGGGTCGCGCCCGACCCCTCGGTGTCCCCCCTGCTCCGTGTGCCACCGGTGACGCCCCGGGGGTGCCACCCACGGGGTCCGGATCACACGGGGGGCTCCCACCCCGAGAGGGAACAGTGGGGGGCCCGGGGGCACCACGGGGAGCGGGACCAGCGCTGCTCCCCCCAAACCCTCGTCCCCATCCTCTCTCAGAGCCCCCTTTGTTTGGGGCCGGGCCCGGCGCACACAGACCCCTTTGTGCCGCCGCCGGCGGGGCCGAGGGCAGGAGGTCGGGTCTGGCCCCCCCTTCCCGGCCGGGTCCCCCCGGTGCTATTCCTGGCGGCGGGGGCCGGGGGGCCGCGGTGGCACGCGGCTGATAGCGGGGACGTGCCGGAGCTGCCAGCGAGGCCCCGCGCTGATAACGCCCGGCCGCGACGCCGCCGCGGCGCCCGGGGGGGCCCGGCCTCGCCCCCCACCACCCCCTGGGCAGGTGCACCCCGGGGGTCGGGCACCGGCAGCCCCTCGTACCCGGGGGGTCAGGTCGGACTGGTTGAGCAGCCGTTAATGATTCACCACCTTGCCCAAACACACTGAGCGTTCCCAGCCACGAGGGTCCAGGGAGGGGCTGGATCCTGCCCCGCTGGCATCCTGGAGAACCCCCAGGCAGGTCCCAGCTGCGCCCCCCCCGCCCCCCGTGTTTCACGGGGATCCCACTCCCCCCGCTTTGGGCCCCGCTGTGCCCATCGCCGGGGCGTCGAGGCTGGGGGCCGCGCTCGACACAGCTGGGACCTTTTTATAGCCCCTTTCCCTGTTAAAATAGCTCCGGCCGAGGCGGGGGGAGCGCGAGGGGGGGGCTGCAGGCCCCGCGCCCCTTCCCGTTCGTGCACCGAGCTGCCCGTTCTCTGCAGCCGCCTCCGGAGGGGTCTCGGGGCCGGACAAAGCTGCCTTTTACCCACCGCGGCCCCCCCGCGCCGGGGCCCTGAGTCACGTCTGCTGGGCCGGGGGGGGGCCCGCACCCCGCTGTGCCCCGGGGGTACCGGTTTCGGGGGGCTCAGCCTCCCCCCGCCCGCCCGCCACAATCGCCCCTTTGTGCGGTGGCGGGGAGGGGGCGCGTCCTTCCCCGCGCACAAAGGGGGCCCTGTGCGCCCACGCGGGGGGGACGGAGCCCTTCACCCCGGGGGGACCCCCCGCCCCCTGCGCTCGGGGGTGTCCGGGGGGCTCGGGCGTCGGGGCGGGTGGGTCGGGCCGGGCCGGGGCCGAAGTCCGGGCGGGGTGTGCCGGGCGTGGGGGGGCCGTGCCCGCGGCACCCGCCTTGCGCAACCCTTGCCCGGCCGGTTCGGGCACCGCGCAGGGGTGGGGAGGGGAGGGTGGGGGAGCACCCGTCACCCCCCCCCCGGGCACTGCCACCCCCACGGCGGGGACAGAGCTGGGGCAGGGCTTTGGGGGGCACAGGGATGGCACAGGGCGAGCGTGGGGGGGACACCACGGAGGGGACGAGGACACCGTGGGGGCACCACTATGGCCAGGACACCACGGAGGGGACAGGGATACCACAGGGAGGGGATGGGGACAGTGTGGCAGGGACACCATGGGGGTGACCAGGACACTTTGGGGGCACC
>NW_016690532.1:48329-51210 GCF_001604755.1 Lepidothrix coronata | reverse complement strand
GGACACCACGGAGGGGACAGGGATACCACAGGGAGGGGATGGGGACAGTGTGGCAGGGACACCATGGGGGTGACCAGGACACTTTGGGGGCACCTGCGTGGCCAGTGTTGGGGGGACACGTCATGGAGGGGACACTGTGGAAGGTGGGGGTGTGGACGTGGCCAGCACGGGACAGAGACAAGAGTGTTGATGAGGAGACAGAGCCACTGAGGAGGGGACGTGGCCATTGAGGGGAGGACATGGCCATTGAGGGGAGGACATGGCCACCATGGGGGGGTCATGGCCATAAAGGAAAGGACATGGCCATTGAGGGGGGGACACGGCCACCATGAGTGGCACGGCCACCAAGGGGAGGATGTGGCCAGCGTGGAGGGGACAGGGACCCCATGGGGGACATGGCTGTGGCCATGGAGGGGGGGCCGTGGCTGGCCCCGGGGGGCTGTGCTGGCAGTGGGGACAGGGTGCTGTGCCCGCAGTGTGTGCAGGGACCCTGAACGGGCTGAGCGTGACGGGGGACGCGCAGCACCAGTACCAGACCCTGCACAAGATGTACAACAACTGCGAGATCGTCATGGGCAACCTGGAGATCGTCCTCATCGACCACGCGCAGGACCTCTCCTTCCTGCAGGTGAGCTGGGGGGGACTCGGGGGACACGGGGGGGGTGCACCCACCAGGCTGACCCCCCGTGCCCACAGACCATCCGGGAGGTGACGGGCTACATCCTGATCGCCATGAACGTCTTCGCGTCGCTGCCGCTGCAGAACCTGCGCGTCATCCGCGGAACCCAGTTCTACGAGGAGAAGTTCGCGCTCTTCGTGCTCCTCAACTACAACCCCAACGCCACCCACGCCCTGCGCCACCTCGGCCTCAACCAGCTCACAGGTGGGACCCCCGGGCACCCAGCCCAGAGCGGTGCCATCCTGCCGTGGTCCCCAGTCCAGCGTGGTGCCCGTTCCCAGCAGGTCCCCATCCCAGAGTGTTTCTGTCCCCTTGTACAGCTGTGCCACCCCCCTGTGCCCCCCCGTTGTCCCCGTTGTGGGTCAGTGCCACTCCCCCCGTGCCCCCTGTGCTGTCCCCATCACAGGGTGACGGTGTCCCCTGGAGCGGGGCTGACCCCGTGGTCCCTGTGCTGGAGCTGTGCCATCCCCTGTGCCAGCCGTGGTGCTGGGCAGGTCCAGGGGGGTCGGTGCCCCCGTCACACCCCCTGCCCCCCCAGAGATCCTGGCTGGCGGCGTCTACATCGAGAAGAACGCGCAGCTGTGCCACGTGGACACGGTGGAGTGGAGGGACATCATGCGGGACACCCGCCAGGAGCCCATCGTGAGGGACAACGGCAAGGCCTGTGCGTGGGGGGCACGGGGGGGCCGGGGGTGGGGATCCCTGGCTTTGGGGGTGACCCCCCGTGCTCTCCCGCAGGTGCCCCGTGCCACGAGAGCTGCGGAGGGCACTGCTGGGGGCCCGGCCCCGAGGACTGCCAGAAACGTGGGTACCGGGGGCTGTGGGGGGCCGAGGGGGCTGGGCCGGACCCCCCCACCTCCCGCTGACCCCCCCCTCCCCGCAGTGACGAAGACCATCTGTGCCCCCCAGTGCAACGGGCGCTGCTTCGGGCGGGCGCCCAACGAGTGCTGCCACGAGGAGTGTGCGGGGGGCTGCACCGGCCCCCTCCGCACCCACTGCTTCGTACGTGCCCGTTCTACCCGGGGGGCAGTGGAGTCTTTGCCCGTCTGTGCACTGACACCCCTGCACCCCCGTGTCCGTCCATCCTCCCCGTCCCCCCATCCATCCGTGTGTCCGTCCGTCCATCCGTGTGTCCGTCCCGCAGGCCTGCCGGCACTTCAACGACAGCGGGGAGTGTGTCCCGCTGTGCCCCCAGCCCCTCATCTACAACAAGCTGACCTTCCAGCTGGAGCCCAACCCCGACACCAAGTACCAGTACGGGGGCGTCTGCGTCCGGGAGTGCCCCCGTGAGTCGGGATTTGGGGGTCCCGGGGGAGCCGGGGGGCCGGGGGGGGCCGGGCTCTGACCACGAGGGTCTCCCCACAGACAACTTCGTGGTGGACCAGAGCTCCTGCGTCCGCGCCTGCCCCAACGACAAGATGGAGGTGGAGAAGAACGGGCTGAAGATGTGCGAGCCCTGTGGGGGGCTGTGCCCCAAGGGTACGGGGCTGGGGGGGCCCGAGGGGGCCGGGGGCCGCGGGACCACCCCTCACCCTCCCCGCATCCCACAGCCTGCGAGGGCACCGGCGCCGGCAGCAAGTACCAGACCGTGGACTCCAGCAACATCGACACCTTCATCAACTGCACCAAGATCCTGGGCAACCTGGACTTCCTCATCACGGGCCTGGAGGGGTGAGGGACGGGGCCGGGGGGGCCGGGGGGATGCAGCCCCCCAGCCTGGCTGACGGCTCTGGCCCCGCAGGGATCCCTGGCGCAACATCTCGGCGCTGGACCCCGAGAAGCTGAACGTGTTCCGGACGGTGCGGGAGATCACGGGTGAGCGGCGGGGCTGGGGGACACCGGGACCACCCCGGGACACCCTGGGGCCCCCCGGGGCCACCGTGACACCCCTCTTCCCTCCCACAGGGTACCTGAACATCCAGTCCTGGCCCAAGCACATGCAAAACTTCAGCGTCTTCTCCAACCTGGAGACCATCGGCGGACGGAGCCTCTACAAGTGAGGACCCCCTTCCGTGTGTGTCCTGCATCCCCCCTCAGCCCTAATCCCTGCATCCACCTGTCATCCCCCATCCCTGCATCCCTTGTCCCTGAGTCCCCTCACTGTCCCACGTCCCTGCCCATCCCTGCACTCCCATCTCCCCGTATTCCCTCAGGGTGGTCCTTCCCCTCACCCCCGGAGCATCCCCCCCCCGGCTCCCAGAG
>NW_016690532.1:34745-47868 GCF_001604755.1 Lepidothrix coronata | reverse complement strand
CCGGGACCCCCCCGGGACCCCCCCGGGACCCCCCACGCCGAGCCCCCCGTCCCTCCGAGGCGCGGGGATGCCGCGCTCTGCGCTGAGCCCCCCCGTCCCTCTGAGGCGTCGGGACCCCCAGAGCCTGCTCTGAGCCCCCTCTTCCCCCCGCAGAGCAAGAGGGGAAGGTGTGTGACCCGCTGTGCTCGGCCGAGGGCTGCTGGGGGCCCGGCCCCGGGCAGTGCCTGTCCTGCCGCCACTACAGCCGGCGCGGGGTCTGCGTGCCCACCTGCCGCTTCACCCACGGGTCAGGGGGCACGGGGGGCCGGGGGGCGGCTGGCCCTGCGAGGGCACCGGGCTGGGGGCGTGGGGTGGGCACCGGAGGGAGATCAGCCCCAGGGTGGGCACGGGGTGGGAGGGACCCCGGAGTGGGGAGCGGGGCCAGCACCGGGCTGGGATGGGCACGGGGGAGGTTTACCTGGGGTGGGATGGGCGCTGGGGGTGGGCTCCCGGGGTGGGATGGGAGCTGGGATGGACTCCCAGGGTGGGTGGGTGACCCTGCCCTGTGCCTGCAGGGAGACCCGGGAGTTCTCCCAGGACGGCGAGTGCTTCGAGTGCCACCCCGAGTGCGAGCGCATCGAGGGCGGCGTCACCTGCAACGGCTCGGTACGGCCCGGCCGGGGGGGCACGGGGACCCCCCCACACCCCGGGGGTCCTCACACCGTGTTCCCCCAGGGCGCCGACACCTGCACCCGCTGTGCCCACTATCGCGACGGGCCCCACTGCGTGGAGAGATGTCCCGACGGCGTCCTGGGCGAGCGCGGCCCCATCTACAAGTTCCCCGACGGCAGCCGCGAGTGCCGGCCCTGCCACGAGAACTGCACCCGCGGGTGTGCGGGGCGGGGGGCATGGAGGGGGGGCCGGGACCCCGCAGGGGACAGGTGGGGGGCCCAGGACCCCCTGCCCGGCCAGAGGGGCTCCCGCCCCGGCTCAGCCCCGGCTCCATCCCCGCAGGTGTCTGGGGCCGCTGCTGCGGGACTGCCTGGGGGACGCCCTGCCCGTGTCCAGGTACCATGGGCAGGGGGCTGTGGGGACTCCGGGGGGCTGCCGGGCCATCACCTGCCCTGCCCTTCTGGGGGGATCGTGCCAGGAACTGAGCCCTGGGAGCTGAGCCCTGGGAGCTGAGCCCTGGGAGCTGAGCCTCGGCCTCCTCCCCCGGCCAGAAAGGCACCGACGCTGATCGCGGTGATGGTGGTCGGGGGGCTCTTCCTCTCCTGCTCCATCGTCCTCCTCGCGCTGCTCTACTGGCGGGGAAAGAAGATCCAGAAGAAACGGGCGATGCGGCGCTACCTGGAGAGGGGAGAGGTGAGCTGGGGATCCCGCTCCTTGGGGGGCTGTGACAGAGCTGGGGGGGAGCCCTGAGGCTGTGGGGAGGGGGCTCGACAGGTGGGAAGGGTGTGGGACCCATCCTTGGCTGTTCCCATCTCCGTGCCTGTCTGTAGCCGTTGCTGTCCCTCTCCAGCCCCAGCCCCGTCCATCTCCATCCACCTGCATCCCAGATCTCCATCTCTGTTTCCATCCCAATCACGCTCCATCCTCATCCTGCTCCATCCCCATCCCCATTCCCATCTCCCACCCGGCAGAGCCTGGAGCCGCTGGATCCCAGTGAAAAGGCCAACAAGGTGCTGGCCCGAATCTTCAAGGAGACGGAGCTGAAGCGGCTGAAGGTTCTGGGCTCCGGTGTCTTTGGCACCGTGCACAAGGTGAGAGGGAGGCTCCGTGTGAGCCAGGGCTGTACACGGCACCACCGGGACATCCCATCCCATCCCATCCCATCCCATCCCATCCCACCTCATCCCATCCCATCCCATCCCATCCCATCCCATGCCATCAGGGCATCTGGATCCCAGATGGGGACTCCATCAAGATCCCAGTGAGCATCAAGGTGATCCAGGACTGGAGTGGGCAGCAGTCCTTCCACGCCGTCACCGACGTGAGTCTGGGAGGTGCCGGGGGCGTTCCCGGGGGAGGCCCCGTGGGCAGGGGGGGCTCGGCCGTGGCTCACCCTGTCCCCCCCAGCACATGCTGGCCATCGGCAGCCTGGACCACTCGTACATCGTGCGGCTGCTGGGGATCTGCCCCGGGCCGCAGCTCCAGCTGGTGACGCAGCTCCTGCCCCTCGGCTCCGTCCTGGAATACGTGCGCAAGAACCGCGACTCCATCAGCCCCCAGCTGCTGCTCAACTGGTGCGTCCAGGTGGCCAAGGTGAGTCCCCGCGGTGGGCTGGGGGTCCTTCTGGTCCTCCCCGGTGCCGCTGGAGCCCCCGGTGTGTCCCCCCCTCGCCCAGGGCATGTACTACCTGGAGGAGCACCGCATGGTCCACCGCAACCTGGCCGCCCGCAACGTGCTGCTCAAGTCTCCCAGCCAGGTGCAGGTGGCGGATTTCGGCATCGCCGACCTGCTCTACCCCGACGACAAGAAGTATTTCTACAACGAGGTCAAGGTGGGGCCCGGCAGGGACCCCCCGTCCCCCTCTGTGCCGTTGGGCACCCCAGGACCCCCTGTGTCCCCTCCTCCCCCTGTCCTCTGTTCCTCAGGGTGTCCCCCCCCCTTGTCCCCACGTTCCAAACCCCCACCCACGCCCCCCACTTGCCCCTTTTCCTGGCAGACGCCCATCAAGTGGATGGCACTGGAGAGCATCCACTTCGGGAAGTACACGCACCAGAGCGACGTCTGGAGCTACGGTGAGCACAGCCCCCCCGTGGGCCCCCCCCGCGGGTCCCCCCACGCTCACGGGGACTGTCCCCGTGCCAGGCGTGACGCTGTGGGAGATGATGACCTTCGGCTCCGAGCCCTACGCCGGGATCCGCCTGGCAGAGGTGCCCGACCTGCTGGAGAAGGGCGAGCGGCTCTCGCAGCCCCAGATCTGCACCATCGACGTCTACATGGTGATGGTGAAATGTGAGTGGGGCCGCCCCCGGGGGTCCTGCTGCTGTCCCCAGAGCCGGCCCCGCTCCCAGGAGGGTCCTGCTCCTGCCCTCCTGCCCCGCTCTCAGCCCCCACCGTCCCCCCAGGCTGGATGATCGACGAGAACATCCGTCCCACCTTCAAGGAGCTGGCGAACGAGTTCACCCGCATGGCCCGGGACCCCCCACGCTACCTGGTGATCAAGGTGAGCGTGGCCCCCCTGAGCCCCCCCGGCCCCCCATCCCCACAGCCCTGACCCGGCTGCTCCTGCAGCAGGAGAGCGGGGCCGTGCCCCCCGCCGAGCCCCCCACCCTCAGCGACAAGGAGCTGGACGACATGGAGACGCTGGAGCTGGACGAGGAGGAGGAGCTGGACGTCTCCTTCGGCCCCACCACCGGGCTGTACCCACAGCGCCCGCGGGGCAGCTGCGCCCGGGTGAGAACCCCCTGTCCCCCCTCTCCGGGTGTGGGGATGCCGGGGCTGTGTCCTGGGATGTGACACGGGGGCCTGGGATGTGGCACGGGGCAGGGAAGGGGCACAGGGGCCTGGGATGTGACACGGAGTCCCAGAATGTGACACAGGGTCCCAGGACGTGATACAAGGTCTCCCAGCCCCAAACCCTCCCATGGGGGTGGGATATGGAACCCACCCCCGCAGTGCCACCCCCTACCTCATCCCCTCCCTGCCCTGTCGGGACCCCACGCCCTGTTCCCACAGTGGGGCGGGGGGTCCAGCCTCTGTGTCCCCCTTGCTGGTGCCAACCCCCCTGTCCCCCGCAGAGCCCCAGCCTGCTCAGCCCCCCCGCCGGATACATCCCCATGAACCAGCCCGGCCTCGGCAGCACCCGCCTGGTACCGGGGGTCGGGGGGTGAGGGGTCAAGGGGGGGCTCGGGGGGTTGGCCAGGGTACAGGGGGGACCGTGGGGTGCCAGGGCAGGGCACGCAAAGGGGTGACAATGGGAGGGGAAGCCGTGGCTGTGGGGTGGCAGGGAGGGGGAGTTTGGGTCCCCCCACTCAGCCCCATGTCCCACAGGGCAGGGGGGGAGATGGTCAGATCCAGAGGGGTCCCCCCTCACCCCCATGTCCCACGGGGCAGGGGGAGATGGTCAGATCCAGAGGGGTCCCCCCTCACCCCCGTGTCCCCCAGGGCGGGGGGTCCCGGGGCAGGGGTGGGTTGGGGTCCGCAGGGCCCCCCCTCACCCCCGTGTCCCCCAGGGCGGGGGGTCGCGGCCGCTGCGCCGCAGCCGTCAGGAGTCCCTGGGCCGGACGGTGTCGGAGTCGTCGGAGGGTCGCGGCACCGCCTCGGAGCTGGACCTGGGCGAGGGCGGGTCCCTGTCCGGGAGCCTCTGTCGCAGCCTCCGCTCGCGGGGGGACAGCGCGTACCTGTCCCAGCGGGAGAGCTTCCCCCCCCCGCCCCCCAGCTCCGAGGGCAGCGAGGAGGACCCCAACGGATACGTGACCCCCAACTGCGCCCAGCGGGGTGAGGGGCGCGGCTCTGGGGGTGTCCTTAGGGGTGGGGGGCCCGTCCTTGTGGAGGGGTCCCATTCCATTGGGGCAGCTCTGGGGGCTCCCCCATCATGGGCGTGCAGGGACCCCGTTCCTGGGGGGGTTCCATCCCTGCAGGGGTTGGGATTCAGGGGCTGGGGGGCTCCTGTGGCTGGGGGGGCCATCCCATTCCCAAGGATCAAGGGGGCCCATCCCCAATATTGGGGGTGGAGGGACCCATCCCTGCACGGTGGGGGGGAGGGTTGTGGGGTGGGATGAGCCCAGATGAGACCCCCCCAAACTCGGTGGGCAGGTCCTGTGGGCAGAAGGGGGGGCCTGGGAGGGCCGGGGGGGCCCGGCCGGTGTCTCACCCCCACCTCACAGATCCAGACCCCGCCGGGGGCTCGATGCCGGAGCCGGAGGAGGAGGAGTACGAGTACATGAACCGTCGGCCCGGGGGCGCCCCGGGAGCCCCCCAACCCCGGCCGGCCTCGCTGGAGGAGCTGGGCTACGAGTACATGGAGGTGGGCTCAGAGCCGGGGGGGCCCCCGGGTGCCCCCCCGGGCCGGGGCGGGCAGGACGAGGAGGACTATGAGTACATGAACAAGCAGCCGCGGCTGAGCCGCTCGCTGGGCAGCGTGTCCGGGGGGCCAGGACCCCGCCCCGAGGGCAGCCCCCCCCGCCACGACGGCTACACCGACATGCGCCCGGGGGAGACCCCCGCGCCCCCCGCCCCGGAGGAGGAGCAGGGCTACGAGGAGATGGAGGCCGTGGTGACCCCGCGCTGCCCCGGCTGCCGCGGGCCCCCCACCCCCTGCATGAAGCCCCTGCGCAGCCTGGAGGCCTCGGACTGTGCCTTCGACAACCCCGACTATTGGCACAGCCGCCTCTTCGCCAAGGCCGATGCCCAGCGGACGTAGGGGACCCCCCGGGCCCCCCCCCGGGCTACTCACACTGGATATGAAGGATCCCCCCCGGGGGGTGAACCCCGGCGGAAGGTGGGCGGGGACCGGGGGGGGTCTCAGCCCGGTCTGGGGGGCACCTGCCCCCTCCCACCCTTTGCAGGGTCTTTTTTTGAGGGTGCGAGGCTGGGGGAGCTAATCCTGGGCCCCTCGAGGTGGTGGGGAGGGGGCAGCCCAGACCCCCTGAAGAGGGGGTCGGTGGGGGTCAGGACCCCTGGGTCCCCCTCCCACCATGCCCGGGGGGTGTCCCCCGGCTGCTCCCCCCAGCTGAAGGTGCTCCCCGTGTGCTGGGGGTCCCTGTGGGGCCCGGGGGGAGCAGCAGACGAGGTCAGATGGGATTTCTGAAGGACCCCAGACTCATTTTCAGGTTTCCCCATTCCCTGCTGGAACCGGAGTGAAGGTTTGGAGGTGTCCCTCCAACCCCCCACCCCCGCGGGGGCACCTCGAGGAGTGTCCCGCGGTCGGGGCAGGAGAGCACTCACTGCCCGGGGTGAGGGGGGTCGGCACGGCCGCCCCCTGCCCCGCTCCGGGCGGGGAGTCCCCGGGAATCCCTTTTCCGTGGTGCTTTTCCCGGTCTCTCGGGGGCTGCCCGGGGTTGGGGGGGTCAGCCCGGACCCCCCCGCTCAGGGATCGCCCCCGGCGTCGAGGGGGGCGAGACGGGGCTGAATAAAGACAAAAGGGAATTTCAACACCGGAGTCGGTCCTGCGGCTCGGGGGGGTCGGGGAGGGGACACCGGGCAGGGGGGGAGCATCGGGGGGACCGGATTGAGGGGGGACAACAGACCGGGGCCCGGGGGCTGTGGCGGGGCCATGGGGCTGGGGGCGGTGAGTGGGACCGGGGGTCAGGGGTCGGGGGCACCGACAGCCTCGGGCAGGGACCGGCCCCGGGGGGGTCACGGTGTTGAGGGGTCGGGGAGAGGACACCGGAGCGGGAGCTGCGGCGAGAGAGCGGTGATGGGGCTGGTAACGGGGACAGGGACAGGGATCGGGGGCACCGACATCCTCGGGCAGGGACCGGCGCCGGTGGGGTCGCGGTGTCGGTGCCCCCACCCTCCGCCTACATCCCCCATCACCCCTCGCGCTCCACTTCCGCCGCTATTCCCCTCCTCCTCTCGCGAGAGCCGCGCTCTGCGCCGGGAGTTGTAGTCGTGGGGCGGAGAAGGCCCACCCAGGGCTCTGCGCGCGGCGGCGCGGGCGCTGCCGGGACTTGTAGTCCGAGGGGGCGTGGAGGACTCGCGTTCCCAGCGTGCCCCGCGCGGAGCCCGCGCTCTGCCCTGCTCGCGCCTCGGGCTCGCGGTCCCGGGGGCTCCTCGGCGGCGGCGGCGGCGGCGGCGGGCGGGGGGCTCGACCAGGCCCGGGGGGCTCGACCAGGCCCGGGGAGCTCCGGGGGAGGCTCGGGCTCGGGGGGGGGGCTCCCACCATGTCGGGCGAGGAGGAGGCGGCCGAGCTCACCATCGCCGAGGACCTGGTGGTGACCAAGTACAAGATGGGGGGGGACATCGCCAACCGTGAGTGCGGGGCCCGGGGCGGGGGGGCGGCGGGGCGGGCGGGGGGCGGGTCCGGGGGGGGGGGGGGGGCTCGGGGGGGGGGGGGGGGGTCGGCGAGGGCCGGCCCCCCCCACGGTCTGAGCCCCCCCGGGCCGGCCCCTCTCGCTGGGGAGGGGGGGGTCGGTGCGGCCGCGGGTGGGGCCCCCCCGTTCCACCCCCCCGGTACTCGGGACCCCGGCGGGCCCCGGCCCCGCGCGGCCGCCGCAGCCGGCACGTGGTACCGCGCCCCACGTGCACCGGCGGCGCGGGGGGTGCGGGGCCGGGCCTGCCGCCCCCCGCCCCCTCCGTCCCGCGCCGGGACACGGGGGGACCCCCCCGCTCCCCCCGGGCTGCCCCGCGCCGCCCTTTTGTCCGGGGCTCTGATCCCCCCCCGGGGCCGGGGGGGTCCCGCGGTGGTGGCGGGGATGGGATCGGAGATGGGGGAGCTCCGGGGGGGGCCCTGCCCTGGCCTAAGGAGGTCCTGCCCCTGGAATTGGGGGGGGGCTGCCCCAGGAATTCCTACCCCAGACCGGGGGTCCGGCCCCGGGAATGCCGTTCCTGCCCCTGCTCGGGGGTCCTGCCCCGGGCCAGGCTGTGCCCCCCCGGGCTCTGCCCACCCCCCCGCCTTGTTCCCTTTCCCCTGTTATTTTTTAAGCCCTCTCCGCTGTCGCGGGTGCCCCGCGGAGGGTGACAGCTGTTAGAGCCGCCCCGACCGGTTCCATGGGGCTCCCGGGTGTCCCACCCCGGCTCCTGCTGACTCCAGAGCTTCCCTCGGACTCCTGCCGCTGTCCTGGGAGGCAGCTCGGGCCGGGAGCGGGGATGCAGATTCCCTTCGGGAAGGGAGGTCGCCGCCGCTTTGGCTCCCTCGGTCTGCTGGGCAGACTGGAAGTTTGGCCACCTCCCTTCCCGGGGGGAAAGGCAGCTCCACGCGGGTTCTTCTCCCTTGGGAAGAGCAAACACACCAGTGTGGCAAAAAAAACTTCCGACTACCTCGAGTTCTTGCCAGAGTGAGGGGCTTTTAGAGCTATAAAGTGCTTTAACTCCCTAAGGAAACCCTGGGAAGGGCAGGGCACAGTCGGGAGTGTTCCTGGGCAGTGCTGTCAGCTGTCCCTGCTCCTCGGATCCCTTGGAATGCTCCTTTTATCTGCTTCCCTGTTTGTTTTATTTCTTCTCCGTGTTCTGCCAGCCACAACTGGCTCCTATCGGAGTGTTATCTGTGCTTTGAAATATTCCAAACTTTCCCATGGAAGGGTGACTGGAGGGGGCTGAAATTTGATTTGTCGCGCAGGTGAAACACCCACCTGTCCCCTCAGCCCTTCCAAGGATTCCTGGGAATTCCAAGAAAGCACATTTTCCCCCCTGTGTGACTCCCCCTAAACAGCCTCTCGTACAAACAACGTGATCTCAGGACGAGGGGAGACTTTGAGGAGATATCCAGGGATCCCAGGAAACTTTGGGATCAGCGCTGTGGCTCCCTGTGGAGTGTCACAGGTGGAGGGAGAAGGAGGGAAGGGGCCCTGGGACACCCCTTTCCCACAGTTTGTCCCTAAAGCACAAGG
Source organism: Lepidothrix coronata (assembly GCF_001604755.1). Classification (NCBI taxonomy): domain Eukaryota; kingdom Metazoa; phylum Chordata; class Aves; order Passeriformes; family Pipridae; genus Lepidothrix; species Lepidothrix coronata. Next base: position 39,391 of record NW_016690532.1, on the reverse strand, counting down.
CAGGCCAGCATTCCCAGCGGATCCAGACAGGACTCACAGGGACTCAAATATTCCCAAAACTTCCTGTAAGCCCAGCACAGAGCTGGGCGTGGGGAGTTCCTTGTGCCAGGCTGGGCCAGGAGCACGTGGATTCCTTGGAAAACAGGGACTCCTGGAGTGGGTGCCCGGCTGAGTCTGTCTCTGGCCCCGCACGTCCGCAGCGCCTTTGATGTCTCCCAGCAATTCCCAAACCTGTTTCTGGAGCTCTGACTTCTCCCAAAGGAATGTGGGGCTCCTGCTTCCCGCTGGGTCTCAGAGGTGCTTCACCTGTGCAGCCCCGTGGAAACATTCCCAAAGGTTAAGGTGGGATTTGTGCCTCTCCAGGGTCAGTTTTAGTCAAGATCCGAGTCTGGAGTCTTGTTTTGTCCTGGGCAACAGTGAGGTTTTCCCGCCGCAGCGCCGTGAGGGGGATGTTGGTGCTGGGTTCGGGGCTGTTTATCCCTGAAAGGCTCAGGGTGTCCTTTGGGATCCAGGGGTCCTTCGTGCCGTGGTGGAGGCGGCGAATTCCGGAGCGTCGGTTCTCTGCCTGTGCGAGAAGGGGGATGCCATGATCATGGAGGAGACCGGGAAGATCTTCAAGAAGGAAAAGGAGATGAAGAAAGGTGAGGCTGCTCCGGGGACGTCCCGTGGTCCTCGTTCCCGCCGGGTGTCCGGTGGGAATGGGCAGGAGCACGGGAAGTGCTCCTGGGTGCTGATGGGTGTCAGGGATATTTTGCTGTTCCCAGGAAGGCAGTGTTAGCCCAAATCCTCCTGCCTGCCCTCCTGGCAGTGTCACTGGTGCTCCACAGCTTCCCATTTCAGCGGATCCTGTTACCCCCTGGAAATGGGAATTACTTGGGAGAGTCACTCGGCACCGTGGGGGTTGTGACGCTGAAATGCATCACTGAGAGCTCCCTGGTCCGTGTCCTGGGTGCTGGAGGTCCTGAAAATAGGCTTAGATGGGATATTGGGAAGGAATTCCTCCCTGTGAGGGTGGGGAGGCCCTGGCACAGGTTGCCCAGAGAAGCTGTGGCTGCCCCTGGATCCCTGGAAGTGTCCAAGGCCAGGCTGGACAGGGCTTGGAGCAACCTGGGCTAGTGGAAGGTGTCCCTGCCTGTGGCTTTGAGATCCCTCCAAACCCAGACCGCTCCTTGACTCCAGGGTTGTGTTTCTCCCTTTCTAGGAATTGCCTTCCCGACGAGTATATCCGTAAATAACTGTGTGTGTCACTTCTCCCCGCTGAAGAGTGACCAGGATTACATCCTCAAAGACGGAGATCTGGTCAAAATGTGAGTGCCTGGGGCGAGTTCCCTCCTCTGGTCCTGCTCCCTGTTAAATGCTTCCCAGAATCCCGGGATGGTTTGGGTTGGAAGGACCTTAGAGATCATCCCCTTCCCCCCGCCACGGGCAGGGACACACCAGCCCAGGTTAATTACTGCCTCGCTAATTAAAGACTGATATCGAGTCTGGAGCAGCGCCTGGAGCGCTCTCCCATCTGCTGCTGCCTCTGGAATCGCCCCTGAGCCCTGAGACCCGCCTGGAATTCCCTTTCCTTTGTGTTGCAGCGACCTGGGAGTGCACGTGGACGGGTTCATCGGGAACGTGGCCCACACCTTCGTCATCGGCGCCTCCAAGGTGGGTTTGTCCTCGGGGGGTGTCTCCGGCCGCCCCTCGTGGCATCCCAAAAATCATGTTGGGGGGGTCTCTGAATCCCAGGGGCTCTCTGGGGAGGAGGCAGCACCGGGAGCCTTGGGGAGGCAGTCCCTGCTGCCCAGTTGTGCTGCTGCAATGCCCCAGGATGGATGTCCCCCACCCCAAAATCAGTCTTTGCTCCCCGCTTTTCCTGCAGCACAGAGGTTCCTTGCTGGGGGCTGGTGTTGGTGGGACACTGGGATTTGGCTGGTCTAGTGCCTTGGGAATCCCTGTCACGATCCTGAAGTTGCCACTTAAAAAAGCTCAGGATAAATCCTTAGGTGGAGCCTTGGGAAGAGGGTGACGGTGTCTTGGGTTTTGCTCCAGCGGCTTTGGAACGACTCGAAGGGGAGAGGACCAAAAATCCTCATTTGGAGTGTGTTGAAATCCTCCTAATCCATGTTTGTGGCCACACTGGAGTCCTGATCCCTTTCCAGGATTGGGAAGTCTTGGGAACTCCTGTGGGAGCTGATTTGGTGGTGGTTGATGGGGCACTAACGAGGGATCTGTGGGGCTTTTCCCCCTCCGAGCTGGATTCCCTGCTGGCTCCAGGGGGAAGGTGTCCAGTGGAACAGGGAATCTCCTCCAAACGAACAGCAGCCCTCAAAAATCCTCTTGTTTGGCTGTTTTCCCAGGAAAACCCCGTGCTGGGCCGCAAAGCCGACGTCATCAAGGCGGCTCATCTGTGCGCCGAGGCCGCCCTGCGCCTGGTGAAACCTGGGAACCAGGTCAGGATCCCTCGGGGGAGGGAGCAGGGGGGACCTCGCCTGGGAGGAATTCCCAGCGTGGGGAATTCCGTGGGGCAGCTGGGAGCAGCTGTCTGGGTGGGTGCTGGGAGGAATCAGAGCCTGGCACCGTCTCTCTGTTTTTTAGGAAGTGTCAAAGCACCTGTTGGTTGTAAAATGTGTGGAATTTATCCCAGAACACGGAATTAAAGGAAACCTCGTGCTTGTGGCAGGAATTTTCTGTCCTTAACGTGTTTTCCTGTGTCCTTCTTCCAGAACACACAAGTGACAGAGGCCTGGAACAAAATAGCCCACTCGTTTCACTGCACACCCATCGAAGGTAAGGATGGGGAGCAGGGATCCCAGGGATTCCAGGGAGTGGGGATCTCAGGGATCAGGGATCCCAGGGAGCAGGGATCCCAGGGATCAGGGATTCCAGGGAGTGGGGATCTCAGGGATCAGGGATGAACACGACGTCCTGAGCTGCCCCAGTCAGATTCTGGGAAACGTTCAGTGGCTGCAAGTCCATCTCTTAAGTGAGCAGCCTTTGCTAAAATCTCCCTTCTAAACTCTCTGGATTCTTTTCCTTCCTCTGTTTCTGTGGCTTCATGGACACGCTATTTTGGGAACAAGACGTGGGCTCCCACAGCCAGGGACATGTCCTGGCCATTTGGACTCAAAGCCCCTTTAGCAAATCCATCCCAGCTTTGTGATGCCAGAACCTTCCCAGGGGTGGGCAGGGTGTCATTTCCGTCCTGCTCCAAAGCCTTGGATGAGTGGGAAGGTGCTGGGATAGCTGCTGGTGGCAGTGGCACCGCTGGATCTGTGTCCGGAAGCTCTGGCAGATCCTTTTGTCCTGTCGGTGCCGTGGGGTTCTTTCAGCCACCTTAAACTGGTCCATTGCTGGTTAAATTTCCCGAAATTCCATAGAGCTGGCTCGTTCTCTGGGATCTCTGGGAACACAGATTCCTTGCTCTGTGTGTGGGATGGCTTTGTGGGCCTCCTCAGTGCTTTGTTCCATTCTCCAGGACACAGTCCAGTGCTGTCCAAGGAGTTGTTTGGGGAAGGGTTGAGTCCCAGGGTTTTCTCAGGCAGGTGATGGGAGCAGAGGGAGCTGGCTGTGCCTGGGTTGTGCTTCCCATTCCCAAAAGGGGCATCCCACAGTCCCTGCTGGCTCAGGGAGTGGATTGGGAATGTGCTGGTGCCCCTTCCCAGGCTTGGGTTTGGAAGTGAACTGTGGGAAATCTCCCTGGATGTGACACTGGTGGGGAATGGCTGCCAGTACAGCCCAGTACAACCCACTGGTGTGCCTGTGCCTGGGGCTCCCAGTACAGCCCAGTACAACCCACTGGTGTGCCTGTGCCCAAGGCTCCCAGTACAGCCCAGTGCAGCTCCCAGTACACCCCTGTTTCCGTGTGACCCTGAAGACTCTTTCCCTCCCTGCTCCCTGGATCTGAGAGCTGCCCTCCCAGTACTCCCAGTGAGCCCAGTTCCCTCTCGACAGGGATGTTGTCACACCAGCTGAAGCAACACGTGATCGACGGAGAGAAAACCATCATCCAGAACCCGTCGGACCAGCAGAAGTGAGTGAGGAGCTTTTGGGGGGGTCAGGGTGCCCTGGATCAAAGTGCAGCTCCGGGCCCTGCACAGGACAACCCCAAAAATTTTCCCCAGTCCCCAAATCCCTGAGAGCATTGTCCAAACGCTCCTGGAGCTCTGGCAGCCCCGGGGCCGTGCCCACTGCCCTGGGGAGCCTGGTCAGCCCCAGCCACCCTCTGGGGGAAAAGCCTGTTCCCAAAATCCATCCAACCCCCCTGACACAGCTCCAGCTGCTCCCTTGGGTCCTGTCCCTCATCCCAGAGTGGCTCCTCACAGGGTTGGGCCTTTAAAGGTCCTTCCATCCCAAACCATTCCCGATCTTGTGAGCTGTGAGTCCGTGTTCGGGGTCATTCTGAGAAAGAAAAGCTGGAAGCCACCGAGGAGGCTCCGTGCTGGCACCTGTCCTTGGTTCCTGTCCAGTTCCTGGGGATCTGCTGGAAGCTGCCAGCACAAATCCCAACTGTTGGTCGTGGAGGTGGTGCCAGCTCAGAGCTGTGCCAAGACCTGTTGGCTGTCCCACAGGAGCTGCCAGGATCCCACGGGATTGGGGTGCTGGGCAGTCCCATCTCAGGAGGGGTTTGGGCTTATTGACCTGGGTTCTCATTCCATCCT